>NC_045437.1:140082722-140096702 GCF_002776525.5 Piliocolobus tephrosceles
GGAGAGCAGGGGTGAGCAGGGGAGAGCCAGGGAGAGCAGGGGAGAGCCAGGGAGAGCATTGCCCAGTAGAATATGTATTCCTGGGGAAAACAGGGTGCCTCCTGAGAGACAGGCCTCCGAAGGGTCCCAACACAGCCAAGCCCGTGGTCAGTCCCGGCCATGGCCCAGCCCACCTGCCCGCCCTTTCCTGTGACAGCCTTGGTGCCCGCGGAGGCGGCCCCTGAACAATGCCTCACTCTGTTCTTGGCCTGGGCAGGGGCAGCTAATTCAGCCACACCTCACACGGGGCTGTAGATCCCACACTCCCCTGCTCTCCCTTGCTCTCCCCTGCTCACCCCGATCACCTCTCCTATCCCCTGTTCACCCCCTCTAACTGGCCTCAGGAAACCCAGACACTCCACACTTAGCACCCTCCCAGCTTCCTGACAAGCCACAACTCAGAGGTCAGGAGTGACAGCCAAATGACTTAGGGGCCCTGGGCTGGGGGTTGGGGATGGCACACCCTCAAGGCCAGCCATGAGCAAAAAGGCTACCCAGCCAATGTAGCCTCACCTTTGCTCAATCACATTGACCAGGCCTCCATCATCATTTGGTGAATGAGGAGAGGGGCTCAGAGAGGCTGGGCAGCTTGCCTCTGGTCACACAGCCCAGGAGCAGCAGAAGTGGAACTCAAACCCAGGTCTTGTGCCTCCAGAGTCCATGGTCTTAACGACTGCACAAAACTGCCTTTAGGAAACCCCGAAGTGATCATGAGTCCAAGGACTCAGAGGCACCCTGCATGGATTTCAGCACATATGCATGGTTGCACACACGCACGCGTGCACACACGCGCACATGCGCACACACACGCACACGCGCACACACATGCACGCACACACATACACACGCCTTCCTAGGTAACCAAGCCCCATAGACGGGGCCTGCCCTTCCCAGGCAGCCTTGAAAAGGGCCTTTCAAGGGTCTGAGACATTCCAAGCCTGCTTCCCACCTTCACCTGGAGGGGGCCTCTCTGCCTCCCACATCCCCAGACTGGGCCTCGGAGTCAGAATCACAGCTCAGAGTCCCCTTGGTGTGTGTACATGGCTTGGGGAGGTCAGTCCCGTCCCAGAGCACCCCCAGCCTGCCAGGCCTCTGGGTCAGCCAGACCCCTCCCCCAACCTTCTCAAGGCCCACAAGCCCCGGGCCAGGCCTGGCTTCCGGAGCTGCCGCCACCTTGGCTGGCCACACCACACATGGTTTTAATCAGCAGCCTGCCGGATGAATGGTGCCTTGTGAGAGCGCCGCAGGGCTCACCTCCACAGCAGGGCCAGGACGGGCCAGATGGGGCAGCCTCAAGGAGGGAGGAGTATGAGGGGACCCCATGTGGGGGTCAGGCTGGGGGTGAGGGGGACAGGGGGGACAGCCCAGCACAGCAGTCATGAGCCAGGGTCTGTGGCCAGATAGAGAACGGGGGTCCTGGCTCTGCCACCCCACAGTCTGCGTCCAGGTAACTCACGGAACCTCTCTAAGCCTGGGCCCCACCCTGTGTATAAACGGAGTCCCTTACGGGGGTGCTGTGAAGATTTCATTTGAGGGTGCTTGGTGCATAGTGTGGGCCTGACATATAGTATGCACTTTGTACCCAGAGGCCAACCCAGGGCCAGGGGCAGGGGACTCACACTTTGATTTAATGGAAGAGTGGAGAGGACTCACCTTGGAGCAAGGTGGCTGACCTCCAAAGAAGCTAGGGGTGGCATCTACGGTTGACTCTGGTTTCCTCAGTTCCGGGATCTCGGCCTCCACTGCTCCCTCCATCTTTCAACGGGCCTCACAAAAGGCTCTAACTGGCCTCAGGAAACCCAGACACTCCACACTTAGCACCCTCCCAGCTCCCTGACAAGCCACAACTCAGAGGTCAGGAGTGACAGCCAAATGACTTAGGGGCCCTGGGCTGGGGGTTGGGGATAGCAGGGGGGCAGACAGCTCCTCGAAGGGCCCACCTCGCCTCCCTCCATGGCAGGCAAAGCTTCAGACAGTACTAATTAATGTTTGTTGAGCACTTACTAGGTGCTGCACCCGGGCATTTCATGCATAAGCTCATCTAATCCTCCTCTTGTGATTGTTTTCATTTATGTATAACAAAACTATGACTCAGAAAGGGTAGGCAACCAGGCCACGACCACACAGCCAGGGAGAGGCAGAGCTGGGATATGACGCTGCAGAGCCCTGTTCCTGTTCTTGCCTCAACTCCACCCACCCTGTGTCCTGCCAAGGGAGCAGCATTTCCCACAGGGGTGGCCTGCACCGGGCAGCCTGTCTGGGGAGCGGAGAGTGCCTTCTCCTTGGGCCTCCCGTGGACGGAGCGTCTCCCTCACTGGCAACCCTACTCAGCCTCCCTTCCCTCCCACAGAGCCCCCGAAGGCCCCATTCCCAGTGCGCAGGACCCGTGTCCTCCTCCCTGCCTCTCTCCCAGCACCCACCCAGCCTGGCTCCTGGGTGTCTGAGAAATTATGGGAGAGAGGGAGAAAACATCAAGATAGGGCCCAAACCTCGTCACGCCTCTCCTCACTGAGCCATCATGGCAGTCCTGTCACGTGGGGTGAAGTGCAGACTCCTGTCACCCCTGCTGCACCCCTGCCCCTAACCTCTATCCTGCGGACTAAGGCTTTCAGGTCCTCTGCAGCTCTGGCTCTGCCTCTCATCTCCAGGCCGTGCTCATCTTTCCCCCTGCCTGGTATCCTCTCCTTTTCCACCCTGGCTAACTTGTGGTCCAAGACTCCACCGAGCCCCACATACTAGGAAGACTGTGTGAAGCCCCTCCTTTCCCCCCCCCCACCCGCTAGAACAGCCCCTGGAGCACTTCTGGGAGTAGAGCTCTGGGACCTCTGGGAGTTGCTCCAATTTCAGAGTCCATTTCTGCAGAGGAAGGGCTACATCCTCTTTCCTCTGTTGGAGATGGGGACATCACCTTTGCAGACTGGTTTTCTCTCATTCCTCTTCAAATTCAATTATCTGCAGAGCCGTGGGGGCTGCACTCACATGCCCACATGGGTATCACCTGCCAAGCTAAGCTCCCAGCCTTTCAGTGGTTCTCTGAACTTAGCTGAGACCATTTCTAGAGGACTGTTTAAAGAATAAGGCATCCTGCTGTCTTCTACATAGATTAGGATGTCTCCCTCAAGCTGACTTGACCCAGCTAAGAACCGGGTGGGCACACCTTATTGGGTGCTCCCCTCACCCAGAGTCTCCCTGACCTCCCTGCCCTTTGGTATGACGCGTCAGTCCTGTGGAAGTAACTAGAAACATGCTCAAGGGTTAAGCCACAAAAATGTTTTGCATAGCTTTGTTTATGACACTAAAAAAAATCTAGAATAACCCACATATTCAACAATTAAATAAAGTGTGATACATCCATAAAATCGAATTCCATAAAGAGGGTTATTTAACAACACCAAGAGGTGGTCACAATTTATCTGTAAGTGAAAAAAGCAGATTATAACATCTTACAACATCTTACGTTGGAAGAGAAAAACCTCCGGGCAGTTCAGTGAACGAAACTGAGGGGTGTAGAATGAGGGGTGCTTCAGGGTGCAGACTTGGAAGCTGGAGGCCTGGGTCCTCTGGCAGCCTCTGCCCCCTTGCAGCCAAAAGACTTTGGGCCATTCACCAAACCTAAAAAGCCAGAGGTGGCCATCTGTACAATTGGGATAATATTGTACCTACAGACATATACTAGCCACTTAGCACACTGTGTGTGGCCAGCAACAGACATACAGACTAATGCAACAGACATTATAAACATCACGCATGGGCTTATTTCCATATTATGGGTGATTTTCATTTTCTTACATTTGCCTATTTGTATTTTTAAATTTTTCTGCAATGAATGTTATTACTTGTATTAACTTAAAAGTAAAAGCAAACATGACCTTACAAGGAAACAGCCCAGTGGAACTCATTCCTGTGTTAATGGCCAGCATGTTGTTAAGGACATTGCTTATTATGCTGCCCTAGTGAGATTTTCTGGGAGAAACTATGATCTGCTCTTGGAACCAGGAGGCTTCCCTGGTCACACTGGCTGCCTGTGGGCTTCAAACAGCTGTGTACCTAACCTCAATGCCCAATGTGAAAGAACCATCTAAATAAACTGTGACACAGCTCTACCATGTACACCAGTGTGTCATGTACACAGGAGAATGTCTGACAGATGTCCACCAAAGAGTTAGAAGTATTACTGGGGGACAGAAAAGAGGGGGACACTTGAGCCTTAAATTTTGTGCACTTCACTAATGATTGCAATTCTTTCACAATAATCTTGTATTATAATCAAAATAGAAATAACACAATTTGATGTAGTAGAAAAATATTTAATAACACATAAAGATGTTGACAATTTATTATGATTTAAAAGTTTTGTAGGCTGGGCACGGTGGCTCACGCCTGTAATCCCAGCACTTTGGGAGGCCGAGGTGGGTGGATCATTTGAGGCCAGGAGTTCAAGATCAGCCTAGTCCACATGGTGAAACTCCCCTCTTTTTCTTTTTCTCTTTTTTTTTTTTTTTTTTTTGAGATGGAGTCTTGCTCTGTTGCCTGGGCTGGAGTGCAGTGGCCGGATCTCAGCTCACTGCAAGCTCCGCCTCCCGGGTTTATGCCATTCTCCTGCCTCAGCCTCCCGAGTAGCTGGGATTACAGGCGCCGCCACCTCACCCGGCTAGTTTTTTGTATTTTTTTAGTAGAGACGGGGTTTCACCATGTTAGCCAGGATGGTCTTGATCTCCTGACCTCGTGATCCGCCCGTCTCGGCCTCCCAAAGTGCTGGGATTACAGGCTTGAGCCACCGCGCCCGGCATTCTTTTTTTTTCTTTTGAGATGGAGTCTCACACTGTCGCCCGGGTTGGCGTGCAATGGCGCTATCTTGGCTCACTGCAACCTCCACCTTTCAGGTTCAAGCGATTCTCTTGCCTCAGCCTCCTGAGTAGCTGGGATTACAGGCGCCCACCACCACACCCAGCTAATTTTTTGATATTTTTAGTAGAGAAGGGGTTTCACTGTGTTGGCCAGGCTGGTCTCAAACTCCTGACCTCGTGATCTGTCTGCCTCAGCCCCCCAAAGCGCTGGGATTATAGGCATGAGCCATTGTGCCCAGCTGTGAAACCCCCTCTTTACTAAAAATACAAAAATTAGCCAGGCATGGTGCCACACACCTATAGTCCCAGCTACGTGGGAGGCTGAGACATGAGAATCTAATCACTTGAACTCAGGAGGCAGAGGCTGCAGTGAGCCAAGATCACAACGCTGCGCTCCAGCCTGGGTGACAGAGCAAGACTCTGTCTCAAAAAATAAGAATAAAAATAAAGGGGGTTTGTAAAATACAGTGTATGCATATTATCCTTTCTGCAAAAACAACTTTATATATCAGACAGAATGGAAACGTCCTAAAACATGAACCGTGGTTACCAGGTTGGTGGGATACAGGCATTTAAATTTTCTTCTTATGTGTCTCTATGTTCTAAAGTTTCCACGATGGAGATTTATAACTCTTAAAAATGCATTTTCTTAAAAGGAAAGATTTGGCCCCAGCTCTCCCCTGCCCTGAGTGCCTAAGTCACAGCAGACTCGTTCTTTGCCTTCTCGCCTCCTCGCTCCTCACCTGGGCGTGTCTGTTTCCCACCCGCTTTCATATGGGCCACCCTGCTGTTCTTCCTGTGTCCTTGTAAAGGGACTGAAATCCTTGTTAGAACCAGGCAAGGCAGAAGCCAGGACACAGGCCCAGCCCACCACTCCCCATCCAGTGGTCCCCCAGTCACCCGCCGCCGCCTCCTGGGCCATTGTTCTCATTAGTGGGGATGCAAAGCAGACCCAAAGGCGGAACTATAAACACCAGAGGCAGAGACCCATAAACAGCTGGGTAACCAACTCCAGCTGTGCAGATGGGCCCTGACCACACTGGGGGGCAGACGGGGGCTGGGCTGGCCACTGAGGAATTGCCCTTTGCCTGTCCTCCTTAGGCCATGAGCTGCCAGGATCCGGGTGGGCACCACTAGTTAGAGAATTGGAGGATGGAGGGTCTGCACAAGCCTGAGTGAGATTACATGCAAGTGAGCAGAGGTCTGGGGGCCAAGGATTCTCAGGCACCTGAGCCCCATTCCCTATGCACCTGGGCCTCGATTTACCTATCTGAAAATGGGGAAAAAAAGAAGTAACGGACTAGATGGGCTTTCTCAGCTCTACTACATCATGACCCATCCATAAATTAATGCACTAGGCCTAAATGCCTGTAATGTATCTGTCTGTAATATAATAAAAATATATCCTATGCGAGAACATAAACAAATGTTGTAACTAAATTATCTGTACTATAACCCCATACATATTATATGTTTTATATCAGCCTCTTTAATGTTATGTTTCTAAATGTTTAATGACCATCTCTGGATATCTGTGATCAGAGAGTATATGGAGGCAAGCCAGGAAGACCTCCTGGGAGAAGGGAGACTTAAAGCCTATGAATTCAACAGGCAAGAAGAATGAGCCTCCAAAAAGGTTATCATGGAGGAGAAGGGAGGGATTTGAGTGTGAGGGGATTTATAGGGCTGTTGAGGGTCATCCAGGGAAGGGATCCATGTCCATCTTCCACCCTAGAAACAAACCTTCTGGCACGGGAGAGGGCAGGGAGAAAGCACGCTGGACTGAAGTGACTAAGATTTGCCAGCACCAGAAGCTCCCAAACCTGGTTACACAACAGGACTACTGGGGAACTTGGTAAACCACAGACTCTTGGGCCCTTCCCGGGGCTCCTGAATCAGAATCTAGGACAGTAGTGTCTGAATATTTGAATTTTTATTAATTCCCTGGTGAATTCTGAGGCTAGAAGTCTGTTACAGGTGGGTGTTTGGGAACCTCTGGCCCAGAGTTCTCAGTGTTTGTGGATTGGATGTAGGGCAGGAGGGTCACCCATGATTTTCACATCCTGTCCTGTGTCTGATCAACCAACACAGGGTACAGTCATTGCCAGGTAGCTGGTGCCACCCTATGCTTGGGGCCTGATGGGACTGGAGACCCCTGAGAAGCTCATCACCTAGTGAGGGATCCAGATCCCCACATCAGCCATCTGAGCTCAGTGCTGGATGTTGGAATCTTCTCAGGTGGCACAGCCCACAAGGGTGGATGCTGGAGGAGCCCAGAGGAACAAAAGCAAACCCCTGAAAGCAGGACTAAGAAGGGGACCACAGAAGGCTTTCTAGAGAAGATACCCTGAATGATGGAGAGGATTTGGGTGATAGAACAGGAAAGGAACAAACAGGCTAGGTGGAAGGGATGATGGAATCAAAAGCGAGAAGTGCAGATGCAGTAGAGGTAAAAAACATGTGGGGACCATTTTATGGTCATATGGTTTGTCAGGGGCTCTCTCTGTTGGGCACTGTGAAAAGGCAATGTGCTGAACAGCCTGGGCCAGGGGACCAGAGAGCACATCTCCCATGTCATAGGCAGCTGGCCCAAGGTCCCAAAGAAAAAGCCCAAGCCTGGGACTCCCCCACGTACCTGGGGGAGACTCTCCCCCTCCCCCTCCACCAGGCCCAGCCATGTGACTTTCCCAGTTCCCCCATCTGTTATCACATGAGGCAGGCATGGGCAGGGGAGAGTGGCAAGTTCCAACTCTGACCCCAAGATCAGAATCTCCTTTTCCAGAGGGGCCTCTGAGGCCAAGTCAACTTCTGATCAAGGTCATATCTCCCCAAGCCAACTCAGTCCCAGTTGCCATTTCTACCCATACCCCTTCTTCACACTCTAAACATTTTCTATGTGATTATAAAAATAGTGAGTCGCCTGGGCATGGTGGCTCACATCTGTAATCCCACACTTTGGGAGGCTGAGGTGGGTGGATCACCTGAGGTCAGGAGTTCCAGACCAGCCTGGTCAACATGGCAAAACTCCACCTCTACAAAAAAATACAAAAATTAGGCCGGGCGCGGTGGCTCAAGCCTGTAATCCCAGCACTTTGGGAGGCCGAGACGGGCGGATCACAAGGTCAGAAGATCGAGACCATCCTGGCTAACACGGTGAAACCCCATCTCTACTAAAAAATACAAAAAACTAGCCGGGCGAGGTGGCGGGCGCCTATAGTTCCAGCTACTCGGGAGGCTGAGGCAGGAGAATGGCGTAAACCCAGGAGGCGGAGCTTGCAGTGAGCAGAGATCGTGCCACTGCACTCCAGTCTGGGCGACAGAGCGAGACTCCATCTCAAAAAAAAAAAAAAAATACAAAAATTAGCCAGGCGTGGTGGCACACGCCTGTAGTCCCAGCTACTTGGAGAGGCTGAGGCAGGAGAATCGCTTAAACCTGGGATGTGGAGGTTGTAGTCAGCTGAGATTGTGCCACTGCACTCCAGCCTGGGAGACAGAGTGAGACTCCATCTCAAAAACAAACAAACAACAACAACAACAACAACAACAACAAAAACAGTAGAGTCAAACTGGAGACAAAAAAATACAAAACACAAAACCTCACTGAAAACAATTAAGGACAATATAAATAAATGGAAAAAAATCCCGTGTTCACAGAGTGGAAGATTTCATATTGTTAAGATCATAATACTCCTCAAATTGATCAACAGATTTAACTCATCCCTATCAAAATCCCAGGTACATTTTTTGCAGAAATTGACAAGTCAATACAAAAATTCACATAGAAATGCAAAGAACTCAAAACAGCCAAAAATCATCTTGAAAAGGAAGAACAAATCTAGAAGACTCATACGTCTTGATTTCAATAATTACTACAAAGTTACAGTAATCAAGACTGCATGAAACTTGCTTGAGGATAAACAGATCAATAAAATAGAATTGAGCATATGTGTACATACTTACACTTATGGTCAACTGATTTTTGACAAGGGTGCCATAACAATTCAATGGGGGAAAGAATAGTTTTTAAAATAAATGATGCTGGGACTATCAGATATCCACACACAAAAGAATGAAGTTGGACCCCTACCTCACGCCATATACAAAAATTAACTCAAAATGGATCAAAGACCTAATGAACTATCTGATTAGGGTCTAGTATCCAGAACACATAAAAAGCTCTTACAACTCAACAACAAAAAGAGAAATGACCCAATTCAAAAATGGGCAAAAGACTTGAACAAACATTTCTCCAAAGAGACATACAAATGTCCATCAAATACATAAAAAGATAATCAACATCAGTAGTCATTAGGGAAATGCAAATCATAACCACAATGTGGTAACACTTCACATCCATTAGGATGGCTATAATTTTTTTTTAATGGAAAATAAGACCAGGCTCATGCCTGTAATCTCAACATTTTGAGAGGCCAAGAGGGGAGGATCACTTGAGCCCAGGAGTTAGAAGCTGCAGTGAGCAATGATCATACCACTGCACTCCAGCCTGGGCAAGAGAGTAAAATACTATCTCTTTAATAGTAATAATAATAATAAGGCCAGGCATGTTGGCTCATGCGTGTAATCCCAGCACTTTGGGAGGCTGAGGTGGGCAGATCTCTTGAGCCCAGGAGTTTGAGACCAGCCTGGGCAACCTGGCAAAACTCTGTCTCTACAAAAAATACAAATTTTCCAGGTATGGTGGTGCACAACTGTAGTCCCAGATACTCAGGAGGCCAAGGTAGGAGGATCCCTTCAGGCTGAGGGGAGGAGGTTGCAGTGAGCCGTAATCCCGTCACTGCACTCTCGCCTGGGCAACAGAACGAGACTCTGTCTCAAAAATAAATAAAATAAAGTGGAAAAAAAAAAAAAACAAGTTTTGGTGAGGATGTGGAGAAATTGGAACCCTTGTATACTGCTGGTGGGAATGCAAAATGATTCAACTGCTGTGGCAAAAAGTTTGGTGACTCCTGAAAAAGTTAAACATAGAATTACCTTATGACCCAGCATTTCCCTCCTACATCTATACCTAAAGGAATTTCAAACAGATACTTGTACATGAGTATTCACTGCAGTACTATTCACAATAGCCAAAAAGTGGAAACAACCCAATGTCCATCAACTAATGAATGGATAAACAAACATACCAATAATGGAACTGTAGTCAGTCATTAAAAATGAAGTATTAACACAAGCTACAACATAGATGAACCCTGAAAGCACACTGAGTGAAAGAAACCAGGCACAAAAGGCCACATATGGAAGGATTCCATTTATGGGAAATGTTCAGAATATGCAATTCATTGAAACAGAAAGTGGTTCAGTGTCTGCCAGGGCCTGAGAGAAGGGAAGAATGAGGAATGACCACTTACTGCTATGAGGTTTCTTCTTGAGGTGATGAAATGTTCTGGAATTAGATAGTGGTGATGGTTGCACAATTTGCTAAAAACCACTGAATTATACACTTTAAAGTATTATTTTGTGTATGTAAATTATATTTCAATTTAAGAAAACAGAGCTGCCTTGAATGCCGTATATGTATTTTTATTGTGGTGAAATACATATAACATAAAATTTGCCATTTTAACCATTTTAAAATGCACAATTTAGTGGCATTAGTACATTCACAATGTTACACAACCATCGCTACTATCTACTGTCAACATTCTCCATCACCCAAGGAGAAACTCTGTGCTCCTTAAGCAATAACTCCCCATCCTCCCTCTCCCCTCAGCCATGGTAACCTCTAACCTACTTCTTATCTCTATGAATTTGTCTATTCTAGACATTTAGTATAAAGGAAATCAGACAATACTCGTCTTTTTGTACACCTGGCTTATTTTATTTCACATAATGTTTTCAAGGCTAATTTATGTTGTACCATATATCAGAATTTCTTCCTCCCTTTTTTGTGGTGGAATAATATTCCACTGTATTATATACCACATTTTATTTGCTCATTCATCTATTGATGGACATCTGTGTTCTTTCCAGCTTTTGGTTATTGTGAATACTGTTTAACCTTTTGATGAAACACTAAACTGTTTTCCACAGTAGCTGTATCATTTTCACATTCCCACCAGCAATGTATAAGGGTTTCAATTTCTCCACATCCTCATCGAAACTTATTTTCCTTAAAAAAAAAAAATTATAGCCGGCCAGGTGTGGTGGCTCACACCTATAATCCTAGCACTTTGGGAAACCCAGGTGGGCAGATCACCTGAGGTCAGGGGTTCCAGACCAACCTGGCCAACATGGTGAAATCCCATCTCTACTAAAAATATAAAAATTAGCCGTGTCTGGTGGTGGATGCCTATAATCCCAGCTGCTCAGGAGACTGAGGCAGGAGAATCGCTTGAACTCGGGAGGCGGAGGTTGCAGTGAGCTAAGATCACACCACTGCACTCTAGCCTGGGTGACAGAGCAAGACTACATCTCAAAAAAAAAACAACAACAAAAGAAAAAACAGCCATTCTAGTAGATGAGAACTGGTTTTCATTTGCATTTCAGTAATGATGAATGTTTTCAGCACCTGTTCACGAGTGTGTTGGCCAATGTATGTCTTCTTTGGAGAAACATCCATTCAAGTCATTTTCCCATTTTTTAATTGGGTTGTTTGTCTTTTTGTTGTTGAGTTATTCTTTATATTTTTTGGATATGAGGCCCTTATAAGACATATGATTTGCAAATATTTTCTCCTGTTATGTAGATTGTCTCTTAACTTTCTTTATAGTATTCTTTTTTCTTTCTTTCTTTTTTGAGACACGGTCTCACTCTGTCACCCAGGCTGAAGTGCAATGATGCAATCTTGGTTCACTGCAACCTCCTCTTCCCAGGCTGAAGGGGTCATCCCACCTCAGCCTCCCCAATAGTTGGGACCACAGGCACACGACCACGCCCAGCTAATTTTTGTAGCTTTTGTAGAGATGGGGTTTCACCATGATGCCCAGGCTGGTCTTGAACTTCTGGTCTCAGGTGATACACCCATCTAGGTCTCCCGAAGTGCCAGGATTACAGGTGTGAGACACGGTGCCTGGCCTTAATGGTGTCCTTTAACACACAGAAGTCTATTAAATTTTAATGAAGACAAATTTATCTTTTTCTCCTTGTTGCCTGTGCTTTTCGTGTCATATTTAAGAAACCGTTACCAAATTCAAGGTCATAGATATTTGCACCTATGTTTCTAATAGTTCTAAGTTTAGCTCTTAAATTTACATCTTTGATCAATTTTCACTTAGTCTTGGCCGATGGTGTGTGGTAAGGGTTCAGCTTCATTCTTTCGCATGTGATATCCAGGTTGTGGAGCACTATTCTTTCTCCAGTGAAAGTTCTTAGTACCCTTGTCAAAAATCAATTGGCAATAGATGTGAGGGCTTATTTCTGGGCTCTCAATTCTACCCCAGGATCTACATGTCTATCCTATGCCAGTAGCACACTGTTATAATTACTGTAGATTTGCAGTAAGTTTTTTTGTTTTGTTTTGTTTTTGAGACAGAGTCTCATTCTGTTGCCCAGGCTGGAGTGCAGTGGCATGATCTCAGCTCACTGCAACCTCTGCCTCCTGGGTTCAAGTGATTCTCCAGCCTCAGCCTTCCGAGTAACTGGGACTACAGGCACGTGCCATGTCCAGCTGATTTTTGCATTTTTAGTAGAGACGGGGTTTCACCATGTTGGCCAGGCTGGTCTCAAACTCCCAATCTCAGATAATCCGCCCACCTCAGCCTCCCAAAGTGCTGGGATTACAGGTGTGAGCCACTATGCCCGGCCTGCAGTAAGTTCTGAAATCAGAAAGCATGAGTCCTGTAACTGTGTCATTTTTTTTTCAAGATTGTTTTTGCTATTCTGGGTCTCTTGAAATTCCATGTGAATATTAGGAATTTTCATATTAGGAATTTTTTTTCATTTCTGGAAAAAAACCTGTTGGAATTTTGATAGGAATTGCAAAAACAAAAAACAAAAAAACCGTATATTCCTTGACAATATTGAGTCTTCTAATCAAATATGAGATGTCTTTCCATTCATTCAGATCTTTAATTTCTTCAAGCAATGTTTTATAGTTTTCTGTATTCAAGTCTCTCACCTCCTTGATTAAATTATTCCTATATATTTTATTTTTATTTATTATTATTATTATCATCATTTGAGAAGGAGTTTACCTCTTGTTGCCTAGGTTGGAGTACAGCGGATGATCTCGGCTCACCACAACCTCCACCTACAGGGTTCAAGTGATTCTCCTGCCTCAGTCTCCCAAGTAGCTGGGATTACAGGCACGCGCCACCACACCTGGCTCATTTTGTACTGTTAGTAGAGATGGGGTTTCACCATGTTGGCCAGGCTGATCTCAAACTCCTGACCTTGGGTGATCTGCCCACCTTGGCCTCCCAAAGTTCTGGGATTACAGGCGGGAGCCACTACGCCTGGCCTATATTTTATTCTTTTTGATGCTATCATAAGTAGAATTGTTTTCGTAACTTCCTTTTTGGATTGTTCATTATAGTGTATAGAAATTCAACAGATTTTGTGTATTGATTTTGTATCCTGAAATTTTACAAAATTCACTTATTAACTCAGTTTGTGTATGTGTATGAATTCTTTTGGGTTTTCTAGGCATTAAGATCATGTTATCTATAAGTAGAGATAGTATTACTTCTTCCTTTCCAATCTGGATGCCTTTTGTTTTTTTCCTGCCTAATTGCTTTGGCTAGAACTTCCAGTATTGTATTGAGTAGAAGTTTCTAATCTTAACTAGAAGTTATGAAAACAGACATCCTTGTCTGGTTCCTCATCCTAGGGGAACTGCTTTCAGTTTTTCACCATTAAGAATGATGTCACTTGAGCCAAGGAGTTCTGACCAGTCTGGGCAACATGGCGAGACCCTGTCTCTACAACAAAAATAAAAAATTAGCCAGGCATGGCACGTGCCTGTAGTCCCAGCAATTTGGGAGGCTGAGGTGGGAGGATCACTTGAGCCTGGGAGGTCAAGGCTGCAGTAAGCCACAATTGTGCCACTGCACTCCAGCCTGGGCAATGGAGCGAGACCCTGTCTCAAAAAAAAAAATTATGTTAGCTGTGAGTTTTTCACATATGGCATTTATCA
>NC_045437.1:140097102-140164239 GCF_002776525.5 Piliocolobus tephrosceles
GAGACGGAGTCTCGCTCTGTCACCCAGGCTGGAGTGCTGTGGCCGGATCTCAGCTCACTGCAAGCTCCGCCTCCCAGGTTTACGCCATTCTCCTGCCTCACCTGCCTCAGCCTCCCGGGTAGCTGGGACTACAGGCGCTGCCACCTCGCCCGGCTAGTTTTTTGTAGTTTTTTTTTAGTAGAGACGGGGTTTCACCCTGTTAGCCAGGATGGTCTCGATCTCCTGACCTCGTGATCCGCCCGTCTCGGCCTCCCAAAGTGCTGGGATTACAGGTTTGAGCCACCGCGCCCAGCCGCTCCCCTCTTCATTCTCATAATGTGGTATATTACTTTGATTTTCATATGTTGAACCACCTTTGCATTCCTGGAATAAAACCCACTTGTTCATGACATATAATGTTTTTGTTTGTTTTGTTTTGTTTATTGACATGGAGTCTCACTTTATCGCTCAGGCTGGAGTGCATAGTCGCAATCTTGGCTCATGGCAACCTCCGTCTACTGGGTTCAAGTGATTCTCCTGGCTCAGCCTCCTGAACAGCTGGGATTACAGGTGCATGCTGCCATGCCTGGCTAATTTTTGTATTTTTAGTAGAGACAGGGTTTTGCCAAGTTGGCCAGGCTGGTCTTGAACTCCTGACCTCAGGTGATCCACCTGCCTCAGCCTCCCAAAGTGCTGGGTTTACAGGCATGAGCCACTGCGCCTGGCCTGCAATTTTCTTTTCTTGTAGAGTCTTAGTTTCAGTATCAAGGTAATGCTTGGCCTCACAGAATGAGTTGGGAGATGTTCTCTCCTCTTTAGATTTTTGGTAAGAGTTTAAGAGAAGGACTGATGTTAATTCTCCTTTAAATGTTTTGTAGAATTCACCGATGATGCCATCTGGTGGTGGGCTTTTCTTTGCTGGGAGTTTTTTGATTACCGATTTAATCTCCTGACTTGTTATAGGTCTATTCAGATTTTCTATTTCCTCTTGAGTCAGTTTTGGTAGTTTGTGTGCCTCTAGGAATTTGTCCATTGCATCTAGAGCATCTGATTTGTTAATGTGCAGCTGCTTATAGCAGTCTCTCGTGTTCCTTGTTTTCCTGTGAAGTTGGTGTTGTGTGTGTGTGTTCTGAAGAGTCATTCTCAGTGCCCCAGATCACCCACCATTTCCATTTCAAGGTCCCAGGAAGAACAATCAAATGTAATGAGTTTCCACATTGAGTGGGCCGTTTGACTCCTCAGCCCAACCTCATCAGCCTCAGGACAAAGGTGGCAGTGCCACCCCCAGGCTCAGGCTCAGAAATGGGGTCTGAATATGTGTGATACCAGGAACTGGAAAGACTTTACTGAGCACTCACTGTGTAGAATGCTCCTGCTGAGGGCTTTCCAGACACTGTCTCTTCACTCCTCACATCTCTGTCACCTCAGTCCTGTAAGTATCCCCACTTCACAAAAGCAGAGACTGAGGCCCAGAGACATGAAGTACTTGACCAAGGTCACACAGCCAATACTGAGCCTATATTTGAAACCAGATCTATCCAGCTGTGCATATTTTGACTACTGTGCTGTGCAGCCTATTCCTTCCCAAGGGAGAACACCCCAGAATGGGGCAAAGGCCAAGGAATTCAAGCTCCAGTTTCTACCACCACTCCCTGAAAGGTGTAATAGAGCAGAGCTTCTCCAAGTACCCATGCAGAGGAGCCCTCCATCTGCTGCCATGCAGAGCAACAAATACCCTCCACCCAAGTACCCACACAGAAGAGCCCTGTGCTGCCATGCAGAGCAGTAAATACTTTCCACCCACTGACCAGAGGCACCCATGGAAAAGCACAGTGCAGAAAAGCCTGAGAGTACACACCAGCAGGGCATGCATGTGCACTCAACTGTTTGTATATGTAAAACAATTTCTGGAAAGATGCACAGAAACTACTAATGGTGGTTTCCTCTGAAGAAGTAAGTTGGAGGACAAAGGTCAGGGAGTGGAAGGAGACTTGCTTCTCACACCATTCCCTGTTTGTACTTCTGTTTTAGATTTGTAGGTATACATACTTTTAGGCACCTTTAACAGCTTCCCAGGACCACCCAGTCCCCAGCCCTGAAAAGGGCAGGGCCAGGCTCGGTGAATTGTCCCCACTCGGCCTCATGGTCATGGCACTTCTCTATGCCAGGACACATTCTCAGCCTCAGGCCCAGGGGGCAGGACAGTCTAGTGGACTCCAAGCTGTGGAGTCTCATGGGCCAATGACTACCAGCTCTGTGATCCTGGCAGAGTTACTTAACCTCTCTGAACTGAAATTCCTCAGATATACAATGGGAATGATAATACCTACCTCAGAGGATTGTTATGAGGATTAAAAGAGGCCAGGCAAGGTGGCTGATGCCTGTAATCCCTGCACTTTGGGAGGCTGAGACAGGAGGATCACTTCAGGCCAGGAGTTCAAGACCAGCCTGGGCCACATGGCAAAACCCCATCTTTACAAAAAATACAAAAATTAGCCAGGCGTGGTGGTGCATGCCTGTAATACCAGCTACTCAGAAGGTGAGGTGGGAGAATGGCTTGAGCCCAGGAGCTTCGGGCTGCAGTGAGCTGAGATCACTGCATTCCAATCTGGGTGACAGAGTGAGACACTGTCTCAAAAATAAATTAAAAATTTTAAAGATAGTACTTGATAAGCAGAGGGTCTGCCTGACACAGGATAAGAAATACTTTTTATTTATATTATTTAATTTATTGATATTAATATTAATAATATTATTGCCACACCACAATTAACCACCAGCCCAGTCTTCCCAGAAGGCATTCACGCTGACTACACTGTGAGAGGCCGGGATAATAGTGCCCCCTGGTGGACACTTTTTGGACTGCATCTGATGAGTACCTATTATCTTAGTACCATTAGAGAAAGAACAATAGTCAAAACTCAGTTCCATTTCTTCCTTTTTACCCCTAAATACTAGGTTGGTGCAAAAGTAATTGCGGCAATTACTTGTAATTGCAAAAAACTAATAGCTCACATGTACTTCACTAGATACTCTTTCATAACAGTAAAATAATCAAAACCAGAAAATTGAACATCGGTTGAATAGTATTATCTAATCCACATGGTCCATCGTGACATTCTGCTAGGTGTCCCTGTGGTATCCTTTAGAGCAAATTGTTTCATGGTCCGGGACCCTCCAGGGTCACACATGGCATTTGATTACCACATCTCTTTAGTATCCTTTAATCCCGAACCATTTCTCAGCTTTTCTGTATCTTTCATCACCTTGACATTGTTGGAGTTCAGGCCAGTTATTTTGCAAAATGTCCCTCAATACGGATGTGTCTGTCTGTTCCTCTTGGCTGGATTCGTGTCCCGCGTTTTTGTTAGGAATCTCCCAGGTGTTGCACTGGGTCTTTCCCCTTGCATCATATTGGGAGACACATGGTGTCAGTTTGTTCCAGCAATGGTGATATTAACCCTAGTTCCCCCGTCTGTCAGCTGGGGGAAGCCAAGCTCCCAGGACCAGAGAAGAGTTAAGACTGGCCTACAGTCACAGGAATGTCAGGCTCCTCAGTTCAGGGTCTTCATGAATGCTTAGGACAAATGCAGCAAGGCAAGAAATTCATCACGGCACCCTAGGCCTTCTCCAGACCTTAACTCCATAGGAGCTTAAGGGCTGGGTAAAGCCGTCTTGGCCTTCATCGCATGGTCGTGGAATTCTAGCTGCTTGGAGTCCACCTTTCTGCTTTGTCCATTTCTGTTTTTCATTAAGACTTTTTCATTCCACAAATGATATGCAAATACATTATCCTTGTCTTATACATATTTCAGCCAAGGCTGAAGTCCCCCTTTGAAAGTCCCCTTTCTCAGTCTTTCCTCCCCTACTAGCAGTTTGATGTGAGATACATATATCTACAACCCCAGGAAAAATACAAACTGTAGTGTTCTCTTTCCATGACGGTCACATTGTATAGGTCTGTCATAGAAATATCCCCGGCAGGCCTTAGAGACTGAGCTCATTACTTTCAATTGAATCATCGTTACAGTGAATGGATACAACGGAGGTTACCTAGCTGATCCCCTGTGGATGGACATCTAGGTTGTTCCCAGCATTTTGCTATTATGAAACGCACTGCCCTACACACAAAATTCAGGCTTCTCCAAGGGAACTGCCCACCTCTAGAAGCCCGAACTACTCCTGGGGCACCAGATTTCCTGGGTGGACATCCCCGTGGGGGGTGACGGGGGACTGATGGGCTGCTATTCATTCAGCCTGTTAGAACTGCAGGTATTTTGGGACCTCTGGAAGCAACTGGGCTGGGTTTTCACAATGTGTTTCAAAAAATCCTAAGGTTCCAAGATAGGCTGAGAGACAGGGAGGAGGTGAGCTGGGAAGAGTCCAGAGCTTCACTCCCACTCCAACCAGAGAGCACCCCCACCTTTACCTGGTTTTCAGTTAAGTGATTGCTTCAAAACAGAATCTCAGCTGTATTTAAATTCAAAAATCCCCGTTGCAGGCTGAGCCCTCAGCTAGCACAGTCACCCTTTCTGCACCATGCCTCTTGGTCTGCTCTTGCCCATGCAACCTCCAGCTGTGTTCTTGCTGGTGAGGGCCACCCAACCCAAACCAAGCTCCCAGCTGACCAACTCCAAAGAGGGCTCTGCAGGTGCTGCCCTTGTGCCATCAGAGGTGGCATTGTGGTACATTCACTTTGAACATACTGGGTTCTGGGAAGCAGGACTGCCCAGCTGCGTCTCCAGCATGCCCCTCCTCTGCCCCTCAGAACCTGTGCACATTTCTGGGCACCATCTCTGACATACATGGTGGCCTGATTCGGCGTTCCCAAACTTCCCTGAACACCAAGGAGTCTGTTAAAGTACACTATGCTGAGTCCCACCCCAGAGGTTCTGAGTGAGCAGATTTTGGGGGAGCCCAGGAATGTATATTGTTTCAATCTTCCCAGGGGGCTTCTGAAGGAACAAGTCTGATCACCTGCATTACAGACACTGGTCTGGGCCCCTACCTGTGAGAACTCTCCTTCTCCAGGCAAATCTCGAGTCTGGCCCTCAATTAGGCTGTGAGGGCTTCAAAGTCATTTGTTTTACCCTAAGTTTTCCTGAACAGTGGGGCTCTCCATATTAATTAGAACCCATAGGAACCATGGATCTGAGCCAGAGTTGCCCACTCTGAGCCACAGTTACACTGGGCTGCCTCAGTGTACCGGAGGGCTCGTTAAAAATTCCTCAGTGTACTGAAGGGCTCCTTAAAGATGTTGGGCCCCATCCCACATCTGCTGGAGTTAAATCTCTGAAAGTGGACCTGGGAATCTGTAATTTTTAGGCAAGTTCTTCAAGAGAGGCCACAGAGTTCAACTCCCTCCATGCATCTAAAAGGTAAGGGAAATGGGATAAAACAGTAAAAGTGGCTCGCCCCCCCACTACCATATACATTAGTAGCAGAAATGGTTCCAGCTCCCAAATCTCCCCTCGGTCCAGTGCCTGACCCCCAGGGCTTCTGAGCAATCCAGTTTGTCTGAGGGCTCATCATCTGAGATGCCCCCTGTGGCTGCCCTAGGATAGGCCTCTGCTCTCTCTGGGAACTCTTCCATTCATAACCCAGTGGAAATGATCTGCGTTGACCAAATCACCATGTGCATAGGTGAGTGCACACGTGTGGGCACGTGTGCGTGCCTGAGGTGGCGGGGACAAGTGGGCTTTGGCCATGCATGCAAACACCCCTACTCCACCCTCCCCTGCACACCTTGCAAAAAGGTCAGACAGACAGGACCAAGGTGTACAAACAGAACCCCACTTTATTAGCAGTTAGTTCGAGATTGTACATTAATGGAGGAAGGTCTCACCTTTAACACAACCCAAAACGGCTGGTTTGAGAGCCCTCATCAGGCGAACTGGGTAGCACCCCCTCTCCCCCACTCTCCCCAACCCCCTACAAGGGAAGGAAACTTCTCCCTGCTTCCCCCATGTGCCCCCCACCCTCTCCAGTTGGCCCTCTCCTCTCCCAGGAAATGACATGAATTTCATGCACAAATTACAAAAGGAGCCCTCTTGCTAATAATAAAAGCTGACACAGTCATAGAAAAGCCCCTCCTCCCTCACTCTCCTCCAGGCCCACAAAGAAGACGAGCAGGAGGGATGAACTTCTTAGGATAAAATGCAGCCAGTTTCCCCCAGGTTCTTGGCATTGACCCCACACAAACCCTATGCCCATTCCTTGGGGGAGCTGAAAACTCTCCAGCCGTCTAAGCTGGCAAGGGCAGCCAGCCCAGAGCTGTCAAGCCAGGAACCCAGTGTTGCCTCAAGGGCCTGGGCAGCAGGGGGTCTAGGCCCCCCCTCATCCTCACATCAAGTAGAGCAGAGCTGCCTCCTTTAATGTGTGAAAACCCCTGCTGTGGCCCCTATCTGCTCATTCTACAGATGAAGAAATTGAGGGCCTGGGAGGAAGATGGTCAGGCAGTCACTAAATGCACCCGGCTGGGATGAAATTTCACAGCTCCTGCTGCCAGCCAGGGCTCTTCTCACACCACAGCTTGTGGGAGGCAGTTCCCCATGTAGGCTTTTCCCTGCTGCATCCCAGAGCCTGGCTCTGCTCCAGTGCACACAGACCATGGGCCTCCAGGAAATGAGAACCCTGGGACCCCAAAACAGAAAGAGACATATGATGTGTTTGGTGCCCTGCGGCCCATCCCCAGGGTCGAAGGCCCAGCCTTCAGGCATGCAGCCTCCTCCTTCCAGAGCCCTGAGTCCTTCCTTCCGAGGCCCAGATATTGCGGCCTTCTCCAGGGAGCCTTTCCGGGCCCTCCCCAGAGCTCTTGCTCTAACTGGCCCCTCTGCTGTTTTGGCACTTGGTACAGGTGACAGTGGAGGCGCACCTTAGGCAGAAGTGAAGCTGTCAAGCCAGCACAAAAGGCAAAGTCTCATGTAGCCTAAATTATCCTTGAAAGTACAGGGGATAGAAGAAGTGGTTATGTGACACCATGAGCAAACAAGCTGACAAATTCAGAATGTGGGGCTTCAACAGGACAGCAGGCCGAGGGCCTCAAAAACAACGTCATTTAAAACCTCAAAGTGAGCTGAGGGAAGACCTTTCAGCATTCAAAGGGGTTTTAAAAACATAGTTAGAAAATGCAGTGTGTGCACCGCGACTGGACACTGACTCCACAACCAGACACAAGTTACCTGGGAGACAACCGGGGGGATTTGAACACAGATTGGATAGCAGACGTCGTTGGGAAATGACTTCTTGTCTGGGCTGTGATACTGGGCCAATGTGTAGGAGAATGCCCTAATGCTTAGGAGGTACAGGCTGAAGCTTTCAGGTCTCAAGTTTCATGGTGTTTGCAATGCACTTTTAAATTAGGACAGAGAAAATATATATGTACACAGAGAGAGAAAAACATGTGGCAACATGTTAATAATTTTAGATATAGATGCTGGGGAGTGGGCATTCATAATTAAATGTTTGGTAAAACATTTTTGTACTTGCTCTTGCCACTAACAAGCCAGCGGGCACAACTCTGTGCTGGGACCACCAACCTCTGCAGGTCAGCGCAGCAGTTCTCCTTTTCTGGGCCCGGATGCTGGGAACAGACGGCTTCCTCAGCTGGGCCCAGAAGCACTGACTGCTCATCAGGGGGACTCAGAAAAGGCCCATTTTTAAACTTCAGACTCATCCTCCAAGCAGCAGGACGCTCCACCACAGAGGGCTCTGGAACCCTGAATGACAGGCAACCGCACACTCGCACCTGCACCCACCCTGGGGCAAAGGCTCATGGAGGGGACCACAGAATAGATGGTGGAGCCACCTGAACAATTTCAGCTATTTCTCTCTCCATTTTTTTGGCCAAATGCTTAGAGGGAATTGGTGGACACTGAAGACTGGCCTCGCTTGCCCCACTCATCTGTGGCTTTCTCTTCTCGGGAGGGGGTGTCCGTGTACCCATTAGCTGACAGCCCCTCAGGCAGCTTATCTGCCTCTCCTTCTACCCCCTCCCCATACCTGCAAGTCCCGGCAGTGTCTGGGCCTAGTGGGTCTTCAAGAAAGGTCTGTTAGTGGGAGGGGAGGTGGCAGCAGCAACCCAGGCAGACGGACTTAGAACACATGGCAGGTCCAGTCCCCAGGCTCGCAGAACGGCCCAGGCAAAAATTCAGATCTCTGTTGTCACAGGATTTCCAACTGCCTGCTCCTTCCCACAGCCAGAGGCAGAGATAAGTGGAGCTCCTGCCCCAGGCCAGCCCACCTCTCCTGCCTTCCAGGCTCTGCGAGAGAGGCCTCCAGGCCCAGAGGGTAGATTTCAGAACCTGGGAGCTGTAAGATCCTCACCCATCCCGCAGCCCGGTCCCCTCACTGACGGATGGGACTCTGGAAGTCACTGCCCCTCTCTAGGAGCCCCTGGCTCCATGGCATGGGCAAGTCTTCACGAGTGTACAAGCAGACATGCCACCCTGACCTCAGACCCTTTGCTGTTCATCCCTGCTGGCCCAACGATGCCCAAGGTTCCCAGGCTTGCAGGCCCCATTGAGAGGCATGATGGAGACACTGCTCTGTACACCATGAAACCACCTGCAGCTGGTCCCACTGAGTGTCCAACTTCTTCATCCCAGCAGTGAACTGGAGAAAAGGGAATCAGCTCAGAACAGACCCAGGCCCCCACAGGCTGGGGAAGGACCCCTCGCGGGAGAACACGACAGGGATGCAAACACAGACCTCGGAAGGAGAAGGCTCAAAGGCACCCTGGCTGGGAAGGAGTGGTTTGTCCCCATATCCTGGAATGACCATGGTGTGACGGAGGAAGGGACAGGAACCTGGCACAGAGTAGGGTCCCAAGGATGGGCTCAGAGGCAGTGTGGCATTGGAAGAGCACGACGGGACTTGGAACCGGGAGCCTTGGGTTCGATGCCCAGCCCTGCTCCCAGCTGGCTCCATGACATCGGCCAAGCAGGCCGCCTCCGCTTTCTGGACCTGTTTCATACCCGTCAAAGGACCTTCCAGCCCCAAGATGCTAGAGTCTTCTGAATAAGACAAGGCTCTCTAGAAAGTATTTCCTGGGGGTCAGAGGGAAGCAGAATTTGGCAGTTGGAGGGGGCCAGGGAGAGGCACCTCAGCCTCAGTCACTTCACATTGTTATACAGGGTGGGGTAGGAGCAGACCCCAACCAGAAATCAGCCCAGAGATCCCACTGTCTACAAGGGGCCTGGAGACAGTTCTGTGGGCCCTGGTGGGCATTCCAGCTCTCAGGGCAGCTCCCAGCCTAGCACCATGTGAGGGAGAGGGGGTGGGCCAGTTTTTGACCCCAGCTCTCCTAGCCCAGCACTGGCTGTTTCCTTTGGCCAAAATCCCCTCAGGGTCACAGGACTTCACGCAGCCCGATGTCCTGGAGAGAGCTGGTCTTCCCTGCGCATCTCACCACCTCTGTTCACCTGGGGTAGCCCCAGAGCAGCCATGGCACTGGGGAGGGCCCCTTCCTACTGTCTCCTCAGGCCCCAGGCCACTAAGGACACAGCCTCCCTCCCTGCCACCTCATTTCTAGCTCTAAGACAGAACGCCCCCTGAGACTAGGGCTTACCACCACTTTGTATGACTGAATTAAAAACAAACCCAACCAAAAAAAATAGAATATATATATATATATACACATTATATATATATATAACACAGTGCGACCCCAGCACCCAGGGTATAAACTCTGGCACCAAGAAAAAAAAACCAAAATATTAAAATACTTTAGCTTCTTAGTATTTGGGAGGTTAAGGGGGTCTCTGGGAGCCCTCAGCCACAGGTGGCCGAGCAAAGCCATGGCCGGCAGTCTCACCAGCTCGTCCACATCTGCCTGGGCCTGAGGCTGGGAGGGTGTGGGGACCGCGTCTGTACATGGGAACACGTTACTGGCAGACCCCTGGCCTGCCTCAGTCTTTTACCACAGGAAACACCACACATGTCATATCCCAGGGGGAAGAAAGGGGTGCAGGTGGGGCCCAGAGAACTGGGCCCCATGGCAAGGCAGTGCCCCAAGGCCCCATGGGAAGCCTTGAGGATGGGGTGGATACTGTAGGAACCAGAGATTCTTTCCCCAGAACGGGAGGGTGAGATGTGAAGGTAGGAACCAGATGTGGAGGCTGGGAGTCCTCTCGAGGTGGCCACCCTCCCATCCAGCCTAGGACTGACTCTGGGGACCCAGCTGGCCACTTGGAAGAGCCTGGCTCGAAACAGTAAGAGAAATGTCCAGTCTGTCTCCCCCCGCCAGGCTCTCCTCCCCTACAGCCTGGAGGACAGGGACATATGGCAGCGAATACTGAGGGGCGCCCTGCGAAAGCAGGGAGTGATGGGTGACGAGAGGGGACGGTTGGCGGAACACAGTGAGGGACAGAAAAGAGCCTCGTGGACTCCCTCCTACCAGGAAGCGGCCTCCCCAGGATCGGCTGGGAACGGAATGGACCTCTGCTGGCGAGGGAGGTCCCGTAGGCCACAGACCCAGCGGTGGGTGCTCCGAGGCGCTTGCAGACCCGCCTGGGTGCTCCCCCGGCCCCACCAGGCCTCCACAGAGTATTGCTCGTAAGTACGTGGCCGCCCGGGCCCAGCTTCCCACTCTGCAGGTCAGTTTGGCTCAGCGCGTGGCGGGACATCCCGGCTGTCACAAACTTTCAGTCTGGCTGTGGTGGCCGCAGCTACCTGGTGTTCTGGAGGTCCTCTCGCAGCCAAGTGGGAAGTGTCTGGCCCATCTTGTACAGCAGCTTGGAGAGCTCGATGTTGTGGTCTCGGTAATAGTCCTTCAGGAAGGCTCGGGACTGTAACGGGAAGGAAAGCTCAGACCTTGTATGCTGACTTAAGAGTGACCTCCTCTTTAAAATCACCATGCTCGGCCGGGTGCGGTGGCTCACGCCTGTAATCCCAGCATTTCGGGAGACCAAGGCAGGTGGATCACCTGAGGCCAGGAGTTCAAGACCAGCCTGGCCAACATGGTGAAACCCCGTTTCTACTAAAAATACAAAAATTAACCGGGTGAGGTGGTGGGCACCTATAATCCTAGCTACTCAGGAGGCTGAGGCAGGAGAATCTTTTGAACCCAGGAAGCAGAGGTTGCAGTGAGCCAAGATCACGCCATTGCACTCTAGCCTCAGTGACAAGAGCAAAACTCTGTCTCAAAAGAAAAAAAAAACACCACGCCTCTGGCACCACCCTCTATACACCTCTTATTTATCCACAATATCCTTCTAAATGGTAGCCTCCAATCGGGAACTCCCAGTTGGCAAAAGCATCAAAATATATCTCACAAGGTCAAAATTCTTCTGATAGGGAGAGGAGACAGAATTAATAATCAAAACCCGAGGCAGGACAGGGCCAGGCACAGTGGCTCACGCGTATAATACCAGCACCATGGGAGGCTGAGGCGGGAAGATTGATTGAGCTCGGGGGATTGAGGCTACAGTGAGCCATGATCATGTCACTGCACTACAGCCTAGGCAACGGAACGAGACTCTGTCTCAAAAAAAAAAAAAAAAAAAAAAAAAAAAAAACAGAAGGAGGAAATAACAAGACCCACAGTCTGTGACCTTTTTCCTATATATTTTTTAAAATTTCCCCCTATGTTTTTACACATGCTGTTCTTACCTACCCTCCCATTCCATAAGTCCAAATCCTATAAAATGGATCTCATCCTTCTAGGTGCAACTCCGGAGACCCCCATCCCTCCTTTAAGGAGCCTTTCTACTCCTCTCAGCTTTAAGTGACATTCCCCTGTTCTGAATTCCCATAGCACTCGTGTGCCCTCTCTGTGTGCAGCACTCTCTGCCTGTATTCTACTTACTGGTGTTGGGACTCATCCCCCTCCAAGGCCAGGAATTCCTTGAAAGCAGAGAACATCTCTGGCTCACTGTCAAAACCCCACAGCACTCAGCCCTTAGTAGAAGGTAACCAACACTTGTTTGATGAAATCAGTTCTGACCCACCATGTCTCAGCCCCTGTTTCCTCCTCTTACAAATACTGTCCAAGAAATGCTAAGGCCATGAATGTGCTAAGTGCATGGTAAAGGGAAGAGAACCCCCCTCAACCCCATACAGGGATCCCTTACGCTTATGCAGGTGCCACAGGTAATGTGTCCACCACTTACATCCAAGTCCATCTCAGGATATTTCCGGCCCTTGCTTTTGCCCAGACACTTGGTTTTTCCTCCTTCGAGCAGTTGGCACCAAAATCCTTTCTTTGGATCAAACCTGCGGAGGTGGGAAAGTCTCTGGATGGGAGCTGGCTCAGCCCACCCACTTCCCACCTTAAAGCTATGTTCATGGACCCCAGGAATGGCTGAGCCCAGGGAATCTACTGCTCATGAACCCACAAGGACTGCCAGGGGCTATGTGCCATCTGTGGGACCAAATGTGTCCTAGGCTACACTAAACGTGCCTGCCCTACGTCCTGGCAAAGGGCAGCTCACACACTCCGAGTCTTCTCTTCTCCAGCCCAAGCAGCCACAGTCCCGTCAGCAATCTACATGAACAGTTTCCCATCCTTCAATGTTCTGGGAAATCTTTTCTGAGCATTCTCAATGCTGAGTAACTTTTTTTTTTTTTTTTAAACCCAAGAAGCCTTCTTTACCCCTCCCAGCATCCATGGGGGAGGAGGGCGTTTAATGGAGGTTCTTTTGCTTTTTAATAAATTTCATCTTTATCAAAACATGCAGTATCCACAGCTGCACTTAAGCATGCCTATCACTGGAGAGTTTCATTTTTTGGAGTAAACTTCAGAAATGACACAGCAAGACTGCCAACACCATCCTGTCTTCAAAGGCATTTTTGGGATATGAGACCCGAAGCTGTTATGAGAAGGGAGGAATATTGACATCAGAATTTAGCCCTGGATCAGGAACTATGAGGAGATCCTTGAGCATGAGGTCATCAAGAAAACAGAATTCCCATGAATAGCGGAGGAGAACAGAGACTTCTGAATGGGTCACAGGATAGATACAGACGATGACGATGATGATGGTAATGATATTGATGATGATGATGACAAGGACAATAGCAGCTACCGTTTACTTAGCACTTAGTGTGTGCCAAGCACTCAGCTAAGAGCATGCCAAGCATGTACTAAGAGCCCCACATGAAGCTTTCATTCAATTCAGTGACCTTCAGGAGGCCGGGATTATCTTTATCCCCAACTTACAGATGAGGAAAGTGAGGCTTGAAAGGCTGAGGAAATGGATGTGGGACCCTAACCCAGGCATCTCTGACACCATGGCCCACAGCCTCAGTAGGTGGCCCTATCTCCCTCAAGCTGAAGGACTGACTTCCCTTCTCCACCTTCAACTCCCACGACAGTGAAGAGGGAATATTCTTGTTGCAAGACTTTCCCAAGAATGGAGCCAGGGAGTGTGACTTGATTCCTCCTCTTGCGGGTCCCCTCATTCAGCTGAGTGTGTCACTCATCTGTGACATAGCACAGGAAAGCAGCCTCTCCCAGCCCTGAGCCCATGCAATGCGGGCAGGCACTTACTCACAGCGGGAGGGCATTCTCAACACACTTGCACCATGTTCTGAGTGAGTAAGGTTATTAACCGTCAACAACTTTTGTTTCCTTTTCCTGAAATTATAAGTCAAAATCTAATGCTGGCCAGGGGCAGTGCCTCATGCCTATAATCCCAGCACTTTGGGAGGCTGAAGCAGGCAGATCATTCAAGACCAGGCTGAGCAACACGGTGAAACCCCTTCTCTACAAAACATACAAAAATTAGTCAGGCATGGTGGCACATGTCTGGGGTCTCAAGCTACTTGGGAAGCTAAGGCGGAAGGATCACTTGAGCCTCGGAAATTGAGGTTGCAGTGAGCCAAAATCATGCCACTGCACTCCAGCCTGGGCAACAGAGTGACCCTGTCTCAAAAGAAAAAAAACAACAACCTACTAATGCTAAGAAAACCTTGTGGGAACTAGGGCTGCTTCATTACTGATCTAATTTACTTACATAAAACACTCTGAAAATGTTCAGCCCAGACCAAAGAGAATACCCCAGGATGGTCTGACCAGAGTAGAACAGACCCATTACCTCCCTTTTTCTTAAGGTGATACCTTTCATACTTGCTGACTCTAATTGACCTCTCTCGTAATTATTCAAGCCTTTGGCTTTTTTGGCCCAGGTGCCTAATCAGGGAAATAACCTGCAAAAATGCAAACGCAACACTCACGCCAAGGTTTTGTGGTAGTCAATGGTGTTGGTCAGCCCAAGGAACTTCTGCACCATGTCCATCACTTTGGCAGGTTCTGTTCGTAGCAGTTTGCCATCCAAGACTAGAATCTGGAAAGGAGGAAAGGGAGAAAGGGGATCGGGACCTGCTTTGACTTCGGTGGCAAACAAGGACAACAGCCACAGCAGCAGGAACGGGCCTGCTTATAAATACGGGACCCTGCACCCTCTAGAATTGGGCTCCTCCTCCCCCGTTGAAGGGCAGGTATCCCCAAGCTCAGGCCTCTGTGGTCTCATGCCTGCTTGCCACCAGTTTCTGCTGCCCAGTGCCATTTCTCCTAGAGTTTAAGCTCTCACCAAAACTCTACCTGCCCCTCAGGTCCCTACAAACATCCCTCTCTGGCCTCTCTCTGAGCTTCCAGTCCATGTCACTCTCCTGCTCAAACACTCCACAAGTTTGCCTAAAAGGCCTGGTATGGCCGGGGACGGTGGCTCACACCTGTAATCTCAGCACTTTGGGATGCTGGGGCGGGGAGATCACTTGAGGTCAGGAGTTCAAGACCAGCCTGGCCAACATGGTGAAATCCTGTCTCTACTAAAAATACAAAAATTATCTGGGCGTGGTGGCACATGCCTGTAATCCCAGCTACTTGGGAGGCTGAGGTGGAAGAAACGCTTGAACCCGGGAGGTAGAGGTTGCAGTGAGCCGAGATCACACCACTGCACTCCAGGCTAACAGACAGAGCGGGACTCCATCTCTAAACAAATAAATAAATACATAGCTGGTATGACTGGGTTCCTGCCCACCCCTCCAATCAGCCTCTCCCTACTTCACCACACCCAGGCTCCTCACTCCCACCTGCCTGCCTCAGGGCTTTCTGGGTTCCTTTAGGGCTACAGGGTCTGTGGTGATGGGACACGGGCTTGGGGAATTCAACCATGGGGTAAACAGGTCTACAGTCTTTTTAGGCCAGGTACAGCGGCTCACGTCTGTAATCCCAGCACTTTGGAGGACTGCTTGAGCCCAGGAGTTTGAGACCAGTCTGGGCAACATAGTAAGACCTTGTTTCTTAAAAAACAAAAAAAAAGTAGCTGGGTACAGTGGCTCACACTTGTAGTCCCAGCTACTCAAGAGGCTGAGGTGGAAGGATTGCATGAGTTCGGGACATCGAGGCTACAGTGAGCTGAGATCATACCACTGCACTCCAGCCTGGGCAACAGAGTGAGACCCTGTCTCAAAATAATAATAATAATAATAAAATATTTTTACAGACCCAAGGGTCTAGCTCTCCAAGGAGGGCATATCTGTCCCCGTGGCTGGTGAGAAAGAGTTGGAGGCTCTCTGCTAAACACAGCAAGCCAGTACTGCGACTGCCCTCACAAGGGTCAGGGACAGGCAGCTACCTGGTTGGCGTGATAGGCACTGAGCCAGCGCTCGATGTGGGTGGCGTACCAGCCGGGGACCAGGCAGCGGTTCTGGAGGGCACGCAGCTTCGAGGATGCGTCGGAGCCGGCCGTAATCACCTCGTGGAAGGTGTACTTTAGGGCCACTGGGTCGTCATGGGCTCGCTGGTGCTGCAGGCAAGGAAAGAGGGTCAGCATGCCACATGGAGGGCACAAAGGAAGTGGCCTCAGAGGGACAGCAGCCTGCAAGGTGACCAGAAGATCCTCAGCTGGACCCAGAAGCTCTGGGTCTGAGTCCTGGCTCTGCCTCTCACCGTGTCCTGTGTCAGGGGAAGCCACTGCTCCCAGAGCCCCAACTTCTCCATCTTCGAAATACGGGAGCTGGACTAAATCAGGGTTTCCTGAGGCCGGGCATGGTGGCTCACGCCTGTAATCCCACAAATTTGGGAGGCTGAGGTGGGTGGATCACTTGAGGTCAGGAGTTTGAGACCAGCCTGGCCAATGTGGCAAAACCCCATCTCTACTAAAAATACAGAAATTAGCCGGCATGGTGGTGCACATCTGCGGTCCCAGCTACTCGGGAGGCTGAGGCACGAGAATCGCTTGAACCTGGGAGGCTGAGGTTGCGGTGAGCCGAGATCACGCCGCTGCACTGTTACCATATATAGAAGGCAACCACTCATAAATGCAATAAAAATAAAGCAATGTTCTCAAACTCCAGCCAGACACAAATGTCTGCAACAGGCCCTGAACTTGCTTTCTTTGTTGAAAGCAGAGGTTGGCAATATTAGAAAGGACAAAAGACCACTTGCACTAAAGTGAGCATTTCTCCTTTATGGAAATCAGAAGGATTGGGAAAGAACTATAAAAGGGAGACTGGCTGGTCTGAACCACCTAAAATAATGCCATGGGAGGTCCGAATCTGTAGAATTCACTAAGTCCAGAAGTCCAGAGCTCGGGCACCTGTGCAACGGGCACTACCAATCCCCTCCCCTGAGGATCACACACAGCCCAGGGCCAAGACAATATGGTGCACAGCAGCCTCCTCCTCATCCCAACCTCCTTCTGAGATAGGCCACTGCCCTTCCTCTCCTCCAGCACCTTCCCAGGTCCTCCTGGGGACAATGAGTCTCCCTTCTCCTTCTCTCCCTTACCCCTCTTGACCATGGACAGAAAAAGGAATAGGGTCTTAGATTTAGAAGACTTGGATTCAAATGCCACCACATGAAACTTGCTGAAACTTGGTTTTCTCATCTTTGAGAAGGGGACACCAACATGAAACCCCTCCTCTGCCTCTCCAGTGAGGTGGCAGATGTACAGCAGTGTCAGTACAGAACAGGGACTGACCCAACCTGTGGCGGCTCCCTCTCCACCCTACATTCCCCCATGAAAGCAGACTGCTCGTTCCCTGCACAGCACCAGGAGGCGGGAGCACGGCACGGCAGAAAACAGAAACACTCGATGAGGGTTTCTCGGTTTTCTTCTCCTAAAGAAAAAGCCACAGGAAAGCAGACATCAGGGCATAAACAGAAGCCCTAGAGAACAAGAGTAAGAAGGGGCTTCCCCACCAGCCTCAGCGAGTGGCAGGAGGAGAGACTTCCATGGGAGCAAAGAGGAGGCAGGTGCCAGCCTCGTGGATGAGACCACGAGGTCCCAGGCGGGAGGCAGCCACTGTCACATCTGAGAAAAGAGCCTCAAAGTGGTGGGTCAGGCCAGGCCTAAAGAGGCTGTCCCAGCCAGGACAGGGGACACTTCTCTGGCAACCATGGGCTATAAGACCCAGGGCCCCACCCCCTCCCCAACACCAAGCACAGGCCTAGTCTGCTGGGTTAATGAGGATGCTCGGGACCTTGGCCTGGACAACAGGGTGGCTTTCTGCTGGGGCACCACTTCTGAATCACAGTTCTTGGCTGTGTGGCATAATCACAGGAATGCTGGCAGCCAGGGGAAGGACTCCCCCTACCCCACCAGGGAAGGCCTGAAAGCATTCCTGCAGGCTCAGTGGGCTGGCAGGCAGGAAATTAAGTCAGGTCATAGGCATTAAAGAGAGCTCTGGTTCAGGATGCACGGTGGCTCACTCCTGTAATCCCAGCACTTTGAGAGGCGTAGGTGGGCAGATCACGAGGTCAGGAGTTTGAGCCCAGCTTGGCCAACATGGTAAAACCCTGTCTCTACTAAAAACACAAAAATTAGCCTGGTATGCTGGTGCACACCTATAATTCCAGCTACTCAGGAGGCTGAGGCAGGAGAATCACTTTAAACCGGAAAGCGGATGTTGCAGTGAGTTGAGATCACGCCACTGCACTCCAGCCTGGGCGACAGAGCAAGACTCTGTCTCAAAAAAAGAAAAGACAGCTCTGGTTCATACATGTCCCAGATAGAGGCTCGGATCCACACCCTCTTCATCTATCACAGTCCAGGTAACTGCCTCACCTGGTCAGGTGCCCGCCTTCTCCACTGTGAATGGCAGTCTTGTGTCTTGTCCTTCCTTGAGCTCCCACTCCCACCCGTGTCCAGCGAGGAAGCTACAGTCCGTATGATCCTGCATCGCTGTTCACCAAATCTAAGCTTCCTCAAGGTGTAACCAGCCTCCACCTCTTGTCAGTGTCAGAATCGGAGGCAGGACCCCGTATGACGCTAGGAGGGTGGACAGTTAACCTGTCCAGGGTGGCTGGCTTTCCATTTCCGCCTGTCTCCTCCACCAGGGACTCTATTCTCAGCCACCACCATGCTCCAGGTACCTGGCTCAGGGCTGGCACACAGTAGGTGCTTACTAACATCTGTTGAGTGAGTGAGTAACTGAGTGTCAGATGGAGCCCTGCGTCCCCCACACAGGGACTCCACCCCAGTCCCACTCACCTGGTACCAGGAATAGGCCCGGTCCGCGGGGTTGATGAGGATGGTCAGGACCTTGGCTTTGGGCAAGAGGGCTGCTGCCCGCCGGGGCGCCACTTCTGAATCAAAGTAGTTGGCGCTTTTCTCAAAGTAGAAGTCAGAGGTGGTGTTGGAGGGGATGGGGAAGAACTCCATGTACCTGTAGGAAGCCCAGAGAGGGGGCTCACAGACAAAACTCATGAGGAGTGGCTAGGGGAATGCAGCACGAGGGCGAGGCACCGGGGTCGAATGTCCTCAGAGAGCAAGCAGGACACTTTGCTTCCAACCAAACAAGGACTTGCCTCCAGTAGGGATTCTGGAGGGGAATGGCCACTCCGCGGCCTCCCTGTTTCAAATTCGTTCCTTTTCCAGAAGATTCTGGAGTTGGTAGGATCTGAAGACTTGTGGGTGTGCCATCAGTTGCAGGTCATGGGGAGGGGGTAATGCCCCTCAATCCTAAACTCTAGGATCCCGCCCTCTCAGAGGCTCCAGGCTAAACTCCCAGGGCTGTCACTCTCTCTGCCTCTAGGGGGCGAGCTGGGGCTCAGAACGGCTCCAGGGCTGCCCCAGGGAGGGTGGCACAGAGCAGAGGAGGCCTCCAGAGGGCAGGCTTTCTTTCCTGACCTGGGGGAACACCTTCTAGGCCGTCACTGTGAACCAGGACCTCCTGCTACCCACAACCCCTCCCCAGCCTGCTGTGGGTGAGCACGGCTTTCCAGACTAATGCCCATATCCCACCAGAGCAATGGCCATCTCTGGATGAAGGAACCTCTGGAAACCAAATGAACACTCCAGACCCTCCCAGGGGAACCTACCTATGCAAAATCAGAGTCCAACTTCTGGGGTGTGTGGGAAGCAAAGTCCACTCTCAGGAAGGGTACAGGGTCCCTATCCTATCCTGAGGTAGGGCTGCTCTAGGGGGGTCTCAAGGATGCACTTCATCAGAGCGTTCTGGGGGCCTGCTAGATTCCTGCACCCCACTTTAGACCTACCTACAAAATCCAGCTCTTGGGAATCAGGCCAAGGAATCACGCTTTCTCTCATCTTTCTGAATTTTCTTTGCATGTCCACAGTCCTTTTTTTACAATATCTCAATTGAGAAAGCTCTGAAAACACAGGCTTTGTTTCCTAGGTTTCTGGCAAAGCCATTTGGCAACAAAACCTGACTTATTCCTCTTACTTAGTGTAAATATTCATACTTTGCTACATAGTAATGAATTTGCTACCCGGTGCTGCCCAGGCGTCACTGAAGATGTTACTAAATATATGGTTTCGCACCACATTACCTTTCTAAAAATCTGAAAAATGTTGACTTCAAATAATCCATCTGGCCACAATAGATTTTAGATAAGAGACTGTGGACATGTTAGAAATGCAGGTAGATGGGCCAGGCATGGTGGCTCACACCTGTAATCCCAGCACCTTGGGAGGCAAAGGCAGGCAGATCACGAGGTCAGGAGTTCAAGACCAGCCCGACCAACATGGTAAAACCTCATCTCTACTAAAAATACAAAAATTAGCCAGGCATGGTGGTGGGCGCCTGTAATCCCAGCTACTTGGGAGGCTGAAGCAGGAGAATCACTTGAACCCAGGAAGCGGAGGTTGCAGTGAGCCGAGATCGTGCCACTGCACTCCAGCCTGAGTGACAGAGCGAGATTCCAGCTCAAAAAGAAAAAAAAAAGAAAGAAATGTAGGTGGATGGACAGATGGACAGATGAACAGATACAAAGGCAGACAGACAAAACGATGATACACAGATAAAAAACAGAAATACGCACAGAAAAATACTAAAAAACAGACAGAAGGCCCATAACATCTCCACCCAGGAAACCTATTGACATAAAAATAATCAATAATGGTAATACATGGACAAGGTTTAAAAAGGCAAACTTTGCAGTCCATGCACGTGATGATTGGGTGTTCACACACGTGTGAGGTGTACCCACCTCGAACCTTGTTATGATGTTGGCACATTACCTGCCTGATATGAAAATTTTTTAAAAAAGAAAAAAAAGGTCAAATAGAGAAAGATGCCAACTGAAAAGGTGGAGAGTAAAACCATCTCTGCTCTGGCCCCCACACCCTTAAGAGCACCTCTACTAGGACCCTCTGCTGGGAACCTCTACAGAGGTAACCTCTGCAGGCTCTGGTGGGAAGCGGCAATCTTAATGACTTCTCCAGGTGATACCTGAAGACCAGGGACCTGTCCCTGAAGGGCCCGCAAGAACACCTCTGCTTCACAGTCAGCCACACGCAGTGAGGAGGGCCAGAACATTTGGATTTCAGACCTTGAGACCCTGGGCAAACCCTTCTCCTCCCCAAGACTCAGGATGTTTCTCTGCGAGCAAGGGAGGGGTGGACTTCGACTTCAGTGTATGACTGCAGGCAGTAGAGCAAAGGGGCAAAGGGCCTCCTCATCGAGTGTCCTCTCTATGACAACGCTTTCACACCATGATTCAAGGGTCACCGCACTTTGTCCCTGTTTACAGGAACTACAGCTGTGTGTGAGCAAGCTCCAGCTGCTTCCTGCTGTGGCCATAGCAGACTCCCAGGAGGCCCCAGGATGGCCTTCCCATCCTGCTGTGGATAGACAGGTCAACTCACCAGTCGATGCCTTTGTGATAGTTGTGGCCATTAAAAAACTGGATCTCCTCAAAGGTCTCAGAGCTGGGGTAGTTGCTGCTTAGGTCAGGGTGCATGCCCAGGAACAGGTAGAGGGCAGTGGTGCCTGTGGGGAGGATAGACACCTCAGACCCAGGGCCCAGTCCCCAGCCAAAGATAGAGTCTGGGTTCTGGGCCTAGCTCCCCATGACCCACTGAGGGATCCTGGGAAGGTCTCTGCCTTTCTCTGGGTCTTAGCTTCTTCATCAGTGCAATGAAGGAATTACTAAATCCAGGGTGGTAAATATATGGCATGCATGTGGACACTGCGACTCCTGTACCTACTGCAGACATCACTAATCTATCACAGCATTCTTCACTAAACAAGGACTTGGCCTCAGAATCCTCCTCACCACTGCACTCTGGTAGCCATGTTTAACTGACTGCTGTCCCCTCAGCATCCCAGAAGAACTGGTCCTTTCCAGCTCTGGGCCTCTGTTCTCTGGCACTTGGTAGGAGCTCAGGGAAAAGGGAGTTTGTGACCCTCCAGTTCTGTTAATGTGAAATTCTTAAAGAACTAAGAAATCTTGTTTCCATGTCTCCTCTTCCCAATACCCTCTCCTCACTCATGCACCCTGCCCTACCTCCTCCTCCGCGAGTTCATTCACTTTCTGTGTTATGAATATATAGTTTACATGCTATAATGGGAGAATCCAGAAGAGAAGGAAGCTATAGAGTTTGGCGATTAAGAGTATATGTTTCAGAGTCACAGAGACTAGAGTTCAGGACCTGGAATTGCCATTATTACCTAACTGAATGTGTTAAGGGAAGTCACTTGACTTCTCTGAACCTTGAGTTTCTGTCCATAAAATGGGAGTGCCTATTTGTGCCTTGCAGGGTTGTATGAATGACAAATGCTTAGCCATCATATCACTGCTTCTCCCTACTGCACCTCTGGCAGACATGGTTAATTGATCACAGTCCTCTTTGTACCAGTTTTGTTTGGCACTACTCAAATTTGCAGAGCAACTGATCTGGGCTTCTCTGACTAGACTTAGAGACTTCCCAGGATGATGCAGAGAGAGCTCCCTGAGGCTATGGTTCGGGATAAATAGGAGAACTCCAGGCCCCTCCTCCACCTCTTTCCCCTCCATACTGACAGGCAATTTGTGTTCACCCCAACTTCACTCTTACTTCCTGGGAAAGAGGGAGGAAATTATCCAGGAGTGGGGCCAGGGCGAGGCAGTCCTCAGAATTCTGTGGCTCAGACAGCAGGCAGTTGGGGAAGCTGGGTCAAGAGCAGAGAGACCTGCCTGTTTTCTGGGGGCCAATGATGAGGAGCTTTGGGAAGCGGTCACACGTCTTCTCCTTGGACCAGATGTCTTTGTGACGTTTGTCCTCGCAGGGGTCCTAAAACAACAGTGGAAGGGACGTGTGGGGCGCCCCAGAACCCAGTCAGCGGACTCTCACTGCGCATGGATATATGGCCCTTACAGCCCAACAGGCATAATACCTACATGTTACATGTGTCCTTGTCACATCCCCACTCCCAGACACTGAGCCACTGCCAGGCAGGCTCCACTTCTGGTCAGTTTCACGTACCCCCAAGAGCCTGGCTAAATGCCCCTTAGCACGTAACAGGAACTCACAAGCACTTGTTGAATTTAACTGGACAAGCTGGGTCTGAACCGGGGGGTCAATAAACGTTTCCTATAAAGTTTAGTAAATCTTTGGTAAGTGTTTAGTAAATATTTTAGGTTTGGGGTATGGAAGTTTCCATTGCAACTACTCGACTCTGCCGTCATAGCATGAAAGCAGCTATAGACAGTACATACAAGAATGAGCGTGGCTGTCTGCCAATAAAACTTTCTTTACAAAAACAGGTCTCAGGCTGGATTTGGCCCATGAGTCATTGTTTGTGGACTCCTGGTCTGAACTATGAGACTGTCACCAATTCCAGCTTCTGCTTCCACTTTTTAACAGCCCATAGGAGCAGATTTTCCCCAAAACTGGCCCCTAAACCCTCCCATCAGTCCCTTTTCCCACTCAGAGCCTGCTGGAGTTAGAAGAGATACAAGAGATTATCTAAGAGTCTGACCAAGACAGGGCAGTCACTTTCTATACTTTGTCTGCACTGTGTTTACTTGGAGTTGTTTTTGGTTTTTGAAACAGGGTCTCACTCTGTTGCCCAGGCTGGAGTGCAGTGATATGATCACAGCTCACTGCAGCCTCAACTTCTAGGCTCAACTGATCCTCCCACCTCTGCCTCCCAAGTAGCTGGGACTACAGACACGCACCATCATGCCCGGTTAATTTTTGTATTTTTTGTAGAGACATGGTTTCACCATATTGCCCAGGCTGATCTTGAACTCCTGGGTTCAAGCAATCCGCCCACCTTAGCCTCCCAAAGTAATGGGATTACAGGCATGAGCCACTGCGCCCAGCCCACTGGTTTTTTTTTTTAACACTGTTTTTTCCAAGGCTATGTATGACTGCATGCATGTAGGTCTGCATGGGGAGGTATGTACATGTATGAACATGCATGTGGGCACAGGAGTGAATGCACTCATACTGGTGAGTAGATGGGGACCTGAGTTTACATTTGAGCGAGAGTGTGAGGGCATGATGGCTGAGCCTTGAGTCCATATCTGGAGTATATGCCTGTGCGTGGTGGCATTCCATCCCTGCAGCAAGGTGCCCAGGCTGCCCAGCCCCCCACCTGCCAGAGTGGGTCCTTCTCCTCAGAGAAGATCTGGAAGTACTTCTGGGCCAACTGCACAGGGGGCAGCGTCTGCAGCCGGAGGTTGGTCCAGGAGTGCAGGAAGCGCACCAGGTGCTTGAAGGTGTACAGGCCCAGGCGGTCATTCCCATAGTTGGACAGGTGCGTCATGAAGATGCTGATCTGCTCCAGGGGAGGGGAGGAGAGAGGCAGGGCCCGTCAGTGTCTGAGCCACCCTCACCGCCAACTCTGATCCTTCTGACCCTGCCTCAGCTTGCAAGGCCCCTGATGACCAGCGGAAGTTACGCTGGGGCTATCAACAAACTTGCTGCGAGTACTTAGATGAGGCAACAGACGAACCAGGCTTGACTGACCCCAAATATTACAATCCTGAAACGGAAAGCAGACCCAAATGTGGGAGCTATTTGGGTTTTGTTTTGTAAATGTTAGGGGTGGGGTGCATGGAAGATGAAGAGTACTCAGCCCACAGAGCTGAATAACAACCACCACTTGAAGTTTATTTCATATTATTAAAGTAGAGGTAATTGTTTGCATTTTGCAAATAAGGAAAGCGAGACCTAGAAAACTCAAATGCCATTTATATATGTGCGTGTATCTGTGTATGTGTGTGTGTATGTGTGTATACACACATGAGCAAAGACTGAAAGGGAACATGCATAAAAATGCCAACACTTTTGTATTAAAGTACATGATTAGGAAAGGAAAAAAAAAGCATGCTCGGATTCTTTAGCCAAGGTCACACAGCCGAGGCAGGGCAGGGCCAGCACTGGTGAGTGGATCTCCCAACTGCCAGGCATTCACTCATGCCTCTCCGCCCTTTCCTGGCTCCAGGAAGACTGCGCCAGCTGCAGGTGGGCTGTGCGGCAGCCCCTTCTCACCAGCAGTCATAGGCTGTGGGGCACTCACAGGATTGAGGAGCACGGTGAGGAAGAGCTCGCCCCCATTGATGATCTTGTCCAGCTCACTGGAGCCGCCAGGGTACTCGTTGTAGAAGATGGTGTGTGTGAAGAGGCCACAGGTCTGCCGCGGGAGAACCTGAGGAGGGGGTGGGGGAGAGGAGCTATGGTGCCTTCTGGCATGATGGTGGTGGGAGGACTTTTCCTCAGAAGAAGGCCTAGCTGCTCCTCCTCATCGTGCCTTCTGGCATGATGGTGGTGGGAGGACTTTTCCTCAGAAGAAGGCCTAGCTGCTCCTCAGAAAGGCAGTCTCCATGTGGCTGCACAGCCCCGACCCTTGGGTGCAGCCTACAGCACAGCGTTCCCCCCAGTGAACTACAGGCCCTTGCCATTTTACAAACTTCACTGCTATTCTCTGCACAAAATGAGCAGACCTCAAAGCAACAGAGTGGGAATGCTTCTGGAAACTTGGACTGCTACAGCCACGGTCCTTGCCTGGCCCTCTCTGAAGCAGCTCTCCCGGACACACTCTGCAAGCCCCCTTGCAATATTAGAACCTCACTTGGTAACACTCGTTGTCATACACTGGGTTAGCCATATGTCATCTGTCTCCCCTCACGAAACTGTGAGCTCCAAGGGAGCAGGGAATGTGCCTGCCTTGTCACCACCTCATCCCTGAAGTTCAGGGTTGAGGACCTGAAGGAGTGCCTAGAGTTTAGCACAAAGGCCTGGTGCTGAGGTCAGTGGGTGGATGCATGGATGGATGGATGGATTGATGGACAAATGCACAAACCTTGCCTACCCACTGCTGCCCCAGCTCAACTGATGACAACTCATCCTTCAGCACCTCAGGCTAAAAACCCTGCAGTCATCTTGGAGTCCTCTCTTCCTCCCACACCCTACATCCAACTCATCTAACCACGGGCCTAACTATTCTAAGGCCAGAGTATGGCCAAGTCCCAACACCGGGCCCTGGTCCAAGCTGCTGCCCGCTCTGGTCTGGAAGACCGCAGTGCCTCCTAACTGGTCTCCCTGCTGCCACTTTTGTCCCCTACAGTCTCTGCTCCACACAACAGCCAGAATGATAGAAATCCCTTTCAAAGATGAGTCAGATCATGCTCCATTCAAAACCTTCCCATCTCAGCCTAAAAGTCCATGGCCATCCAATGGCTGGCCTTACATAGCCCTATCGATCTGGTCCGTCACCCACCCCTGACCTCATCTACCACCATCCCTCACTCCCCTGCAGTCATCCTGGCCTCCTATTTGGCCCTCAAACACAGTCAGCACAGCCTGCTTCAGGGCCTTTGCACTTGCTGTTCTCACAGTGTTCTTCCTCATGAGGCAGCGTGGCTTATTCCAGGAAGGCCCACCTAGCCACCTTATTTAAACCAGCTTCTCCTCTTGCCAGCATTCCTTCCTTCCATTCCCTGCTTAACTTTGTCCATGGCACTCATCACCATCTGACCACTGTATACTTTACACACGCATGAGCATATGGTCTGTCTCCTGCCACTAGAATGTCAGGTCTACAAGGGCAGGAACTTTCCTCCGTTTTGTGCATTTCTGTGTCCCCAGTGCCAAGTAAAGGGATAGATGCAAGGCTGGGCACAGTGGCTCATGGCTGTAATTCCCAGAACTTTGGGAGGCCAAGATGGGTGGATCCCCTGAGGTCAGGAGTTCGAGACCAGCCTGACCAACATGGAGAAACCCTGTCTCAACTAAAAATACAAAATTAGCCAGGTGTGGTGGTGCATGCCTGTCATCCCAGCTACTCGGGAGGCTGAAGCAGGAGAATTGCTTGAACCCAGGAGGTGGAGGTTGCGGTGAGCTGAGATCATATCATTGCACTCCAGCCTGGACAACAAGAGCAAAACTCTGTCTCAAAAAAAAAAAAAAAAGAAAAAGAAAAAAGAAAGAACAAAAAAAAAGGGATAGATGCATGGTAGAAGCCCTAGGGGGAGGATTTTTTTTTTTTTTTTTTGCGACAGTCTCACTTTGTCACCTAGGCTGGAGTGCAGTGGCACAATCTTGGCTCACTGCAGCCTCGATCTCCCAGGTTCAAGTGATCCTCCTGCCTGAGCCCTGCAAGTAGCTGGGACTACAGGCATGCACCACCATACCTGGCTAATCACCAGGTATATTTGTTTTTAGTATTTTTTTTAGTAGAGATGGGGTTTCACTATGTTGCCCAGGCTGATGTGAAACTCCTGGGCTCAAGCAATCTGCCTGCCTTAGCCTCCCAAAGTGCTAGGATTACAGGTGTGAGCTGCCACGCCCAGTCAAGAAAAAAATTTTTAAACAGCAAAAAGACTGTAACAGAGCCCTGTCCCATGTCCTCATCAGAAACCTCTTTCGAGAATGCTCACTATTCCTTGATCCTCTGTCACAAAAGCTAAGAAAGAGCTCATGAAAGGGGCCAGAGTGGCAGCCCAACTTCCCTGGGACAGAGAGCCTCGGGTGCTACAGGAGGCAGCAGAAGCTGATCTGCAACCCCTGAGCCAGCAAACCAGAGCCGTGCTTCCCAGGACAGCGTGTGCATACACCCGACAGACTGTGCTCTCCATTCTGCCACCTCCTGGACTTCCAGGGGCCCACTCACCATGATGCCATTGTGGATGAAGCCACGGCGGTAGCGGGCTGGCTTCAGATGGGGGTACTCCTCTGTGCTGGTCACGCGGATGCTCCACACCTGCTTCCAAGCCTCATACAGCTGCACGTGCACGGGGTACACGCCCGAGTGGTGGGGCGCCACTGCATACCCCATGTCTGTGGGAATGCCATGCTCCTAGGGAGAGGATGACCAGGCCAGGATGAACATAGGGGTCCTTCCCCTTTGGGCCTTATTCCCCCTTTGTAGAATGGGAGAGAGAAATCAGAGGCTAGGTCAGCAGGGCCGCTGGTCTGAGCCTTCATGGTATAGATGGAGAAGCTGAGGCCTGGGAGGGCAAGGAATGTGCCCAGAACCTCAGTGTGGGCAACTGGCAGAACTGGGATTAGAACCCAGGTCTCCTGACTCTCGGTCTGGTGCACACACCTCTAGCACAAAGGACTCAAGTACCCTGTAGTAAGTGACAAGGATGAGGGCCTTTCCTGCCTTCTCTTCATTCTACCTAGCACCCAGGGCTCGTTCCCTCCTCATTGAGCACCTCTTCCAGCTTTCCAGAGCCTCCCATTCTAATAAGAGCTTGGGCGCAGGAAACAAACGGCCTGAGTTTAAGTCCCATCTGGACCTCTTAGTAGCTGAAGTGACCTCCCTGAGTCTTGGTTTCTTGTCTGTGAAGGGGTTATTCTCCTGAGGCTTCAAGGAGATAGTGGTTATAAAGGCAGCTCTCCCTGGGCCCTGGCCCAGAGGTGTTAGTAAAAATCCATCACAGCAGACTGCAAAAGCAGCAAGAGGCCAGCAATCTGGACCTCCAGCCCAGCCCTTAACCCGCCCCGCTCTGCCCTGTAGGGAATCTTACTCACGACAGCGAACTTCTTGTTCAAGGCCATCTGCTCGGCCAATACGGACTGGTTGTGGAAAAGGTGGGGCTGCATGTGGCTCCACATGTGAGGGAACCACCAGAACTCCTTGACATACGACAGCAGCAGATCATCCCCAGCGTCCTCAGCATCGGTACCTGCAGCAGCACAGGCAGCTCAGCCCCGCCCACTGGGCCATGAGGCCCTCTAACCTGGGCCTGTGCCTGGGGATGGGAGCACATGGCCACAGTCCACTCAGGGGCTGCCTGGAAGAGTTATCTGGGCTACAGCACAGAAGCAAACAGAGCCCCAGCCCAGAGCCCTGAGTTCTAGTCTAAAGTGTGCCCTTGACTCAATGGGGGACCTTGGCCAAAACTACCTCCTCTCTAGATCCTTGGGCCCATCTGCACAATTTGGGGTCTGGAGTCAATAACCTCAAGGGTTTCTTCTACCTCTGACATACCTGCTCTGATTCTATTCCAAAGATCCAAATCAGGTCACTTGTCTTTTATCTAATGATCTATGGAAGCTCTTTGTATATATCCAGGATGTTTGACCCTGAGATGTCTGTCTCAGATGTATTACTACAACCACCTCTGATACGCTAAGGGTTATGAACATAAAAAACAACCAGGTGCAGTGGCTCACACTTGTAACTCCAGCACTTTGGAAGGCCAAGGTGTGAGGATCGTTTGAGCCTAGGAGTTTGAGACCAGCCTAGGCAACATAGTGCGATGCCCCATCTCTACAAAAATTTTTAAAATATTAATAGCTAGGCATAGTGGCATGCACCTATAATACCATCTACTCGGGAGGCTAAGACAGGAGGACTGCTTGATCCCAGGAGTTCAAGGCCGCAGTGAGCTATGATTGCACCACTGTACTGCCTGGGTGACAGAGGGAGGTCCTGTCTCTAAAAATAAATAATTTCTTTTTTTTTTTCAGACAGAGTCTTACTCTGTCACCCAGGCAGGAGTACAGTGGTGCAATCACAGCTCAATGCAGCCTTGCATTCCTGGGATCAAGCAATCCTCCTGCTTTAGCCTCCCAAGTAGCTGGTACCACAGATGCATGCCACCACGCCTAGCTAATTTTCGTATTTTTAGTAGAGATGGGGTTTCGCCATGTTGACCAGGGTAGTCTTGAACTCCTGACCTCAAATAATATGCCCACCTCAGCCTCCCAAAGTGCTCGGATTACAGGCTAAGCCACCATGCCTGGCCAAAAATAAATAAAAAATTTTAAAAAGAATATAAAAAATGCAGACCACCCAGGATCACTCCTATTTGGCTTTGGGGCTATGTTGCATATACCCCTCCATCTGCTGAATTACTGACTAAAATGGTTTTCCTAGAATTCAAGAGAGGCTGTCTCACTGAGGCCTGGGCAGAAGGCAGCTAGAGGAAACGGTCACTGCAGATGACCAGCTCAGGGGCTGTTCCTTCCCGCCCAGTCCCTGAAGGACAGCAGATGAGGAGAGAACAGTAAGTGAGAGAGCCCCAAAGAGGAAGGAAAGTGTGCACCAAGCAACCTAGAGCCCTCACCCTCAACCCTTAGGACTCTAAAATAAACCCAGGACACTGGTCATCTAAGGTGGGTACAATTACAGGGCATCTTCACTTTCTATGCTACATGTTTCTGTAATGTTCTTAAAATTCAACCAGCTTCTTTCATAAGCAGATAATATACACAATTTTGAAAGACAGGAGGGAGAGGTAAGAGGGAGAAGATGCCCCACCCAGGCCAGCACAGCCCAAAAGGCCAGGGAGGGACAAGCAGCTGCTGTTGCTGCTGCTGCTGTTGTCCCCAGATGGCCTCTGCCTGGGTTGTGACTGCTCTTGTAGGCTGTTGGCTCCAGGGGGGGCAAAGAGGTCACATCTGCCCCTAATGTGGGCCAGTAAGCCCACCTGCTGCTCTCGTGGATGGATGCTTTGAGGGTTTGGGTGCTAAGGATCCCGGTAGTTGCTAGTGAGGGCAGGGGCAGGTCCACTTACCTGTGTGGAAGAATTTCCCTGAGTAGCCCAGGTTGAAGGTGAAGTTCGGGATGTGTGCGCGTAGTTCGTTCTGTGTGTCAAACAGGGCCTAGGACAGGCAGGGGAAAAAGGAAGGAGTGAGGGAAAGCCAGGAGCTCCCTGCTCCTCCCACTGAAGGCAGTGAAAAAATGTGGAAGCCCCTTGTTCAAAAATTATAAAGAATGTCAAGGACGGCGTGGTGGCTCATGCCTGTAATTCCAGCAGTTTGGGAGGCCAAGGCGGGTGGATCACTTGAGGTCAGGAATTCAAGACCAGCCTCGCCAACATGGTGAAACCCAGTCTCTACTAGAAATACAAAAATTAGCCGGGCATGGTGGCACGAGCCTGTAATCGCAGCTATTTGGGAAGCTGAGGCAGGAGAATCACTTGAACCCGGGAGGTGGACGTTGCAATGAGCCAAGATCATACTACTGCACTCTAGCCTGGGTGACAGAGCGAGATTCCGCCTCAACAAAAAAAAAGAATGTCAAGAAGGCAACAGCAGGCATTAAACCACGTAATGGGCTCCCTCTGAGCATGGGGCTCTGTGTGGCTGCACAGATCACACATACCCTTGAAGCCAGCCCTACGCTGCCTTCCCCCAGGCCTCTGACAAGGGAAAACCTAGACTCCCACCCAGCTCTGCTATGTGTCCTTGAAAAGGTTTCACACTCCTCTAGGTCTCGGTTTCGTCAAATATAAAACAGGGATGATAATATCTCCCTCATAAGGTTCTTGGAAGAATCAAGTAAGATAACCACATGTATCCCAGCTATTCAGGAGGCTAAGGTAGGAGGATCGCTTGAGCCCAGGAGTTAGAATCCAACATGGGTCCAACTATAAGACCCTGCTCTAAAACGATTAAACAATTATAAAAAAGATATTGTACGTAAAACTGCCTGACATCTGGTAAGTGACGAAAAATGGTGGCCAATGCTATGTCTGTGGTCACCGCCGCTGTGAGCCTGTGTCTTCATCTATCAAATGTGGAGGATTTCTCCTTGCTGATGGAATGCAAAGCTGATATTAAAAGGGCCATGACCTTTCCAAGGATGGGACACTGTGCACCCAGCAATGCAGTCCTCCCATGTGCCACGTACCCAGTACTTTGCAAGTCAATGAAGGGACACTGACACTTACGAAACAAACATACAGGTGTACTCTGGGGTTAGGACGCATGAGCCACAAAGCGGCTCAGAAACCTGTAAGAGCTGCTGGGCATGGTGGCTCATGCCTATAATCCTAGTGCTCTGGGAGGCCGAGGCAGGCAGATCACCTGAGGTCAGGAGTTCAAAACCAGCCTGACCAACATGGTGAAACACCGTCTCTACTAAAAATACAAAATTAGCCAGGTGTGGTGGCAGGCACCTGTAATCCCAGCTACTCGGGAGGCTGAGGCAGAAGAATTGCTTGAACCCAGGAGGCAGAGGTTGCAGTGAGTGAAGATCGCGCCACTGCACTCCAGTCTGGGCAACAAGAGCGAAACTCTGCTTCAAAAAAAAAAAAAAAAGAAAGAAAAGGAAAAGAAAAAAGAAACCTGTAAGAGCCAGCTATCAGAGCATTTTACAAACTAAAAGTCCTGGCCCTCCCCAGGCAATGCAGTCACCACCAGCATCTTGCCAGGGCCGTGCACTGCCTGGTGGACATGCATGCTCCAGCTGTGTGGCCTTAGGCAAGTTACCTCAGCTCCCTGAGCCTCAGTGCCTACCTCTGTAAAATGGGACTCAGAACAATACCCACCTCACAGGGCTGCTATAAGGACCCAATGAAGCAACGCCCAGAAAGGGCTAAGCAGAGGGACTCACCAAACCCTGAATAGGAGCTGCTATTGGTATTATTTAAATTGTGCTGGACAGCCAGTACTGTACAAGCTAATGAGGCGACATTCATGTCTCTGAAAGAAGGGCTCTGTTGTAGGCTGTGCTTGGGATTAAAGAAAAAAACAAAAACAACAACAACAACAAAAAACTCTGCCCTTTCTGACTCACAAAAATGTTTAAGGCAAGTAGGATTATGGCTGGAGAAGCACTTTGCAATCTGAACTGAGCTGAGTGCATGAAAGACGGTGCCTCTATTTGTATTTTTGATTTGTATTCTATTTTTCTATTTCTATTGTTCTATAGAAATGGCTTCAGACTGCTATCATTCCTCTCACTTTAAAAATAGGAAAAATAGAGCCAGGTGCGACAGCTCATGCTTATAAACCCAGCACTTAGGGAGGCCTAGGTGGGCGCAGCGCTTGACTCTGGGAGTTCCAGATCGGCCTGGGCAACATGCGAAACCTGCCCTCTACAAAAAACTAGCTGGGTATGGTGGCATGTGCCTGTAATCCGAGCTACTCAGGAGGCTGAGGTAGGAGGATTGCTTGTGCTCAGCATCGCTTGAGTGAGCTGTGATCCCGACACTGCACTCCAGCCTGGGTGGCAGAGTGAGACTCTATCTCAAAAAAAAAAAAAAAAAAAAATTAGAATAGGGAAAATAAATGAGAGAGAGCTATTCAGGGCTTATAGGAAGACAGTGAGCCCAGGAGCCTGATCTCCTCAGGCTCAACCTGACCCTGGACCACAGTCCCTCCAGAACCCACTGGACAGGCAGCAAGAACCCAGGTTCCTGCAGGAGAAAACGAGCTTGGGCCACTGGAAGAACACCTCAAGTAGAACGCAAAGCAATCTACCTTGCCAGAGGCAGGTGGTGGCACTGCATGAAGACTTAAGACAGGAAGGCTAAAATGTTCTTTAAACAGGAGAGCCTTTAAGAGAATGGAATCTCAGGAGGAAACACAATGCATAAAAGCAGGCCAAAGCAGCACTGCTGGTGCCACTGAGGCAGAGCCTGGAGGGCTGAACCTGGCACTGAAACATCCCCCTATGCAGGCACCTATGGAAGACCCCTGGGGTACCAGGAAACAGCCTGAAAACCTCCCATTCACCCCATCTCATCATTTTATTGCTGAGGCTCAGGCATGGGAGGGGACCTGCCCAAGTCACCTAGTCCATTAGGGTCAAATTAGGACTTGACTCAAATTAGGTCTTAACTCCCCAGACAGTGCCTGCTCCCAAATGCCATCCATTCTGCTCTTCTCTAGAGGTGTAAGGAAAAGCAGAGTTCACTCCTGACCAAGGCAGGGGGATGAATGCCACCAGGAACTTCCTTCCAGGCCCCAAGGCCAACCCTTACCAGAGATTTTGGAATTACTCAGAAAAGTATTCCTCTTACAAGTCTCTTTTTAAAGCCTCCTGCTAACATCAAAGACAAGCCTGGGTTTGGTGTTAATATGTTTCTAACACTTGCTAATCTCCTATAAGAGAGGACAGGCTGTCAGCAGACAGCAGAATGTCTCTAGAAATTAATCCCCCTGTTTTGTTTTCACTGGATTTATTGTTATGGTTGCCCTCTATTTATGGCAACTGATCCGGATTTCCTATTTACACTAGGATGCCATCTCCTTTGCAAATAAGTTTAAGTAAAATAGTGAGTAGATGAAAACTGTATTTTAAAGATTGTTTAATGGTCTTAATTTGTAGGCTCTTTGTCACAATGACAGTTCACATGTGTGTAAAATCTTGTGGCCTGCAAAGTGCTTTTACATAGTTTTGCTTAGTAAACACTTTTTTTTTTTTTTTTTTTTGGAGACAGGGTCTTGCTCTATGACCCAGGCTGGAATGCCATACACAATCATGGTTCACTGCAGTGTCAACCTCCCAAGCACAACCAATCCTCCTGCCTCAGCCTCCCAGATAGCTAGGGCTACAGGACTACTACCACCACACCCAGCTAATGTTTTATGTTTTGTAGAGACAAGGTCTCCCTATGTTGCTCAAGCTAGTCTCAAACTCCTGGGCTCAAGCAATCCTCCTGCCTGGGCCTCTCAAAGTGCTGGGATTATAAGCACAAGCCACCACACCCAGCCAGCAAACCTTTTTTGAATTAAACACATGCATTCTACTGTCTACTTACACCTCAGTTAAAATCTGCCTCATGCATGATTCAAGCTCTCATCCTTATTTTAAGAGTTTTGTAGGCGCTCTGACATTAACATAAACATTTTTAAGAGTTAAAAATCATATTTATATTAAAGGCGGATAAACAGCACTGTATAGCTCCCATCTTCGTCTGGATGTCTTCTTCCATAGATATCATACAAACTTAAACTCCGCACTCCAGATGCAAAATTCCTCTGTATTCAGTACTCCAATACAATAAAGGTTTATTTTTTTTTAATTTTTTTGATACAGTCTCGCTCTGTCACCCAGGCTGGAGTGCAGTGGCACAGTCTCGGCTCACTGCAACCTCCACCTCCCGGGTTCAAGCAATTCTCCTGCCTCAGCCTCCTAAGTAGCCAGGATGACAGGCGTACGCCACCACACCTGGCTAATTTTTTTTGTATTTTTAGTAGAGATGGGTTTCGCCATGTTGGCCAGGCTGGTCTCAAACTCCTGACCTCAAGTGATCCGCCCACCTCAGGCTCCCAAAGTGCTGGGATTACAGGTGTGAGTCACCATGCCTGGCCAATGCTTCAATCAAGTTTTAAATGATACTTGCTTCTAATAAGACAATTAATAAAAACCAACTGGCAGGATAGGAAGCAGGGTGGGACTGTCTTTTAAGTAACTCTCAGCACAGGGGAGATACAGATGGGGCACATCCACGATGGGGCACCTGAAGGCTGAAGCTTGCCAGGCCCTGCCTGCCTTGCCCAGGCTGGCATCCCCGGTCATACCTTCACGTCCTCCACCTTCATGCGTGTGCCCTCCTTGCCCACAAAGATGTCATCAATGTCCACCAGGATGTAGCGGTCCAATGGCAGGGAGAGGCGCTTCCCTGTGAGGAAGGCCACGGCGTCCACGAAGACGAGCTTGTGCAGCCAGAAGTTCAGGTTGTTGCCAAACAGCACACGCTGGATGCCATCATGCAGGCCCAGGTCCTGGACCACAGTAGCGTGCAGTGCGGCGTGCAGGCCGGCGTCCGCACCCAGGTGTGGAATGGATTCGGATGAGCGCGTCTTGGCCAGCAGCACCGGCTCATAGGTGGAGTGGTTCGACTGGAACACCGTCCAGTCCTCACCGGGGAGCACACCCTTCTCCACCTCACTAGGTCGCGTCACGTAGAGCAGCGGGGACTTGGGGTTGATGCTGCAGTCCTTCAGGCCCAGGTTTGAGTGCAGGAACAGGGGGAAGCCCTTGAGCTGCGCGCTCAGCAGGCTGTTCTCATTGGCCTGCAGTCAATGGGGGGCAGGAGGGGGAATAGAACTGTCACATCCAGAACCCTAAAGGACACAGACTCTCACATGTGGACCATAACAGTGGTATCAATATTCACCAACATTCATGGAGGGCTCACCACCCTGGCCCTGCGCTCCACCCTGCACAATAATATACTCACAAACACACATGACTCACTTACCAAAGTCAGGCACTTGGTGCTGTGCACTTTGCAGACAGGAATGCTGTTAATCCTCCAATGACCCCATGATGGAGACACTGCTCTCATACCCATTTTACACATAGGAGATGGGGCCTAGAGAGGCTAAACCACACAGAAGAAAATCTAGCAGTTGAGAACATGAATCCTGCTAGACTGCCTGACTTTGGGCAAGTTATATCACCTCTCTGTGCCTCAGTTTCTGCTGTAAAATGTGGCTAAGAACAGAAAATAACTCCAGGGATGGTAGAGGATGATCAGTATCAATACCAGCAAAGTGCTCAGAATAGGGCCTGTGGCATGATCAGAAACTGCTCATTCAGTCCTCATATCAGCCTGCGTATCCCACTTCACAGGTGTGGAAACCGAGGCTTGGAGGGGCATGCTGCCCTCAGTAGCACAGTGGTTGGCAGGAGCTATGAATCACTGCCAAGAGGTCGAGCCCTAGCACTCACACACCTAACCACCAGGTGTGGTTGCCTGGGATTTCCAAACTGGCTCTGGCCACGCAACCTTTTCTTCAGGAGACATCTTACGTGGATGCTAATGCAGACGCTCAAAGAGGAGGTTTCTGCTGGGGGTGCCCCACATGCTCCTAGCACTCCAGAGGCCACTCCCTCACCATGGTGCCTGCCTGGTCATTGCCATCAGTGGTGAAGGCTCTGCCTCCCTTCTCTCAAGGCATGCGGCTGCCCAGCTCCCTGGAAGTCTGAAGTCAGTGTGCCCCAGTCCCATCTTCCCTAGGCTCACAGCCCGTTCCTTCCTCACCCTCTCAGCTACCTGCTCCTGAATATGGTACAATTTGTCCTTGTTCCTGTGCCAATTCCATTCTGTCTTCTTGGCCTGACAAACTCCTGCTCATACTTCAAACCCAATGCATATATCCTCTTCTCTGCACTGGCCTCCCTGAGACCATGTTAAAGCCTCAGCTGGAGCATTTCTCACCTCAGCTGCAATATTATATTTTCAGCATTCTATCTCCCACCAGCCTGCAACCCCTTAAGTTCAGGGCTATGATGTTTCACCTTTGGATCCCTGGTGCCCAGCTTGATACCCAGCAGGAACACACACAATTTAATGCAGAAACTGGATTTTTAAAAGAAATAAAAGAGGAACAGCCAGCTCTCCAGTACCTGGCATATGACAGATGCTCAATACAGGTTTCATCTGTTCATTCTGCAACTATTCACTGTGTCAGGCACTGTTTTAAGTGCCAGTGATACAGTGAGAAAAACAAAGACTTGGCCCCTGCTCTCATGAAACTTAAAATCAAGGAGGGAAGAGAGACATTCACCAAAATCACAGGAATAAATATAAAACTTCAGTGTGGCACATGCTACACAGAGGAGGTTCATATTTGTGGAACAGTAGACCACTGGGCACAGTTAGTGGGCTCAGGAAGTCTCCTGGAGAAAGGGACTTTTGAGCTAACATTTAAAGAACAAATAAGCACAAACAAAGGGAAAGGTAGAGGCCAAGAATAGCAAGTGCAAAGGCCCTGAGGTAGGACAGGCCTTAACGTGACGAAGGAATAGCAAGAAGGCAGCAGAGTGAACAAGAGGGAAAAGAGGAGCTGAGGCAGTTAGGTCAGCTGGAGCCAGACCTGCAGGGTGCTGGAGGCTTGAAGCAGCAGCAGGAAGCCCTCAAAGACTCCATCAAAGGACGACAGGTTTCTTTTTTTTTTTTTTTTTTTTTTTGAGGCAGAGTCTCGCTCTGTTGCCCAGACTGGAGTGCAGTGGCCGGATCTCAGCTCACTGCAAACTCCGCCTCCCGGGTTCACGCCATTCTACTGCCTCAGCCTCCCGAGTAGCTGGGACTACAGGCGCTCGCCACCTCGTCCGGCTAGTTTTTTGTATTTTTTAGTAGAGACGGGGTTTCACTGTGTTAGCCAGGATGGTTTCGATCTCCTGACCTCGTGATCCGCCCGTCTCCGCCTCCCAAAGTGCTAGGATTACAGGCTTGAGCCACCGCGCCCGGCGACAGGTTTCAATTTGCATTTTAAAAAGATCCATGTGGCTGCTTCGTGGAGAGTGAGTGGAGCAGGGCAAAGCAAAATGAGTTTGGAGGGGCAGATGGGGTCACGTGTAGGGCCCCGAGGAGAGCTGCTCAGAGGGCACTCACAGGGGCATGCAGGTCAGTGGTGGGGGCGGCGTAAAGTCTCGGCTGAGCCTGTGCCCGTTGCAGAGCTGCACTTGTCCAGAAGAGTGCCTTTCACTCATCTCCTCTAATTCCCAAAAAGGCTCTGCAGGGCCCTGGCCTCATAAACCACATTAAGTAGCCTGCATGTGATTCTCCAAACATCAAGAGTACCTCCCCACCCTGTCTTGAGCCAGCCTCGGGTGCTGAGGCCCAGTGCACAGCCCAATTCTCAGCTACCTCCCCAGCTCCAGGCTGCTCACGACTCCTAAGACAGCCCTGACCAAGGATGGGAACTACTTGGGCTGCGTGGGGACAAAAGCGGTAGGTCCCTGAGACATTTCAGGCCTTGTCTGTCGCCTGCTGAGGCCTGGGATGCCACACTGGACCACGGGTGCTGAGGGATCCCATTTCAAAGTCCCGACCCTGAGCTGACTGCCAGGTGCTTGCGGCTCAGTCAGCTGCCCAGCCATCCAGGAAGGCAGAAAGCCAAGTCACTGATGGCCTATCCGTTGGCAATGAAATGAACCAGCCAAGAAGGGAATGGAGGGCCTCAGCACCGACAGGCTGGCCTCACTGCAGGCCTCACCCCACAGCACTGGAAATCCCTCTTGCTCCTCACCACTGAGTATCCACTCTGGAGACACCAAATCTTCCAATGGGGTCCACCAGGCAGAGGGAGGAGGAGCCCTGATTCGGGAATGCCGAGGTAGAGGCCAAGCACAGATCTCACCATTACCTGGGGGACCTTGGGAATCCCACATCTCCTCGCTGAGCCTCAGGCTCCCTGTCAGTCCATTTGCTCTTATATTATCTCCTGTGGCTGGGTTAGAAACAACAAGCTTGACTGTCAGATCTTGGCTCTATGACTTACCACAGGTTGAGCATCCCTAATCTGAAAATCCAAAATGCTCCAAAATCCAAAACTTTTTGAGCACCAGTGTGACCCCCAAAGGTCATGCTCAAAGGAAATGCTTACTGCAGCATTCTGGATTTCAGATTTTCAGATTAGGGATGCTCAACTGGTAAGTAGAATGCAAGCATTCCAAAATCTGAGACCCTTCTGGTCCCCAGTATTTCAGACAAGAGACACTCACCTGTAGCTATGTCATTCTGGACAAACCATTTAACTTTTTGAACCTCAGGTCCTTATCTGAAAACAAAGTGCCTACTTCACAGAATAGCTGTGAGAATTAGACATGAAATGCCTGCAAAGCACTGAGCTCAGTGACTGGGACACAATAAGTGCCCAGTGAAAGAGGTCAGGTAGTCCTTGCCAGACCCCTGCCAGGGTGTGTTTAGCTCCAGGTCACCTGGAATTTCAAGGATGAAGCATGACAGTGCCAGGAAGTAGGGATCCAGATGAGGGTGACCCTATTCCCACCCTCCAAGATCTCACAGGGGCACACATTGGTCAGGACCACAAGACAGACACAGCGCTACCACCGCTGTATGCTGAACCTGGAGATGACAAAGCATGATAGCTCCCATGTATTGAGTGGCTCCGGTACCAGACAATGGGCTCAGTGCTCCCCACCCACCATCTTGTTTTCAACACAGACCAGTGAGGCAGGAGCTGTAATTGGCCCCGCTTTGCAGATGAGTTGAGCATTTTTACCCAGAGTCACTCTGTTTCTAAGTGACAGAGAGATCTGAACCTGTCTGGACTTTTAAGTCCCTGCTCTCACACTGCCCTGGGAATCCAGCATCAGTGGGAACTGGAAAATGAGTCTCCAGATCCCTGGAGCCCACAAACACTCCCCACTTGGCAAGTTCAGTACACAGCGGGGAAGCTGGTCTTGCGGAAAGAGTGGAAAGATGTACCTTGACCACCAGGGGGCATGCATTTGAGCAGAAAATCACAAGCCTCTGCTCAAAACCAATGATAGTCTAGTCCTAGGCAACAGGGTAGGAAGAGCACCAAGTCCTGGAATTACCACTGGCCCCACAGTGAGACTCTGAATGTGTCCCCACCCCTCCCTGGGTCTCCTGTTCACCTTCTGCAGAGCAAGGAATTGGGGCCAGACAGCACCCAGCTCCATTGTACCAATTATGCCCAATGACCACAGCCCACTGCCTGGTCCCCAGAAACAGTGGGAGCTCTGTGCACTGGGTGTGACCTCTGATGCCACTTCTTCTGAATAAATGGCATGTGATGCTCCTGGACTCATCACATCGTGGTTAAGAGGCCTCTGGGGCCAGACTGCTTGAGTTCAAATACCAGACCTATACTCATCAGAGGCGTAAGCCTGGACACACTGCTTATCCTCTTTGCCTCAGTTTCCTCCTATCTTAAATCAGGCTGCTAGCCACCTGCCTTGGTATGAAGTGTGTGAATCTGCATGACGCATGTAGATGGTGCATGGCACTGAGTGAGCACTCAATAAACGCCAGCAGTCCTGATGCTTTTCAGGCCTGGGGCTCTGAATAGAACTTAATGAAGTTCATGGCAGGAAAGGGTACAGAGTCCAAGAGAAAAGAGAAAAACAGACAATGAAGATAGTCTGACTTGATGTCATTGTAAAGCCATAAATCAGGCCAGCGTTCCCCTGAGGGCACTCTATAAAAGAAAGGGTTTTGTGATCAAGCCAGTTGAGAACAAATCTCACTGGTTGCTCTACTGCAGGACTTCTAAGGACCTTCAAATTCTTGGCTCACAATACCTTTCAGTGGCAGAGCTTCCTGCTGTACTAGTGTGTGAAAGAACATGCCATGAGAAACCCTGCAGGAGACAGGGCCCAGTGCACAAGCGCACCAGGAAGGCCTGGCACAAACGGGCACCCAGCAGCAGACACAGGTCACTTCTGACCCATCTCCCACTCCTCCTCTCCTGCTTCTCCTCTCCTGGCTCACACCAAGCAAGAGGCTGCCTTAGGACTTGTGCACTTACTGTCCCTTCTTCCTGGAAGGCTCTTTGCACAGAAAGCCACACGGCTCCTCCCTTCACTTATTTCAGGTCACTTTATCAAAGACGACTTTCCCAAAATAATGTCAAGCTCCCACCCCCACTGCCCTCTGTGTCCTTTCTCTGCTTTGTTGCTTTTTGTACTGATCACACCTGCCCCATCCTGTGTTTATTTGCTCACTGCCTGTCACCCACCCACTCCCACAGCACTGAAATGCCAGCTCCATGACAGCAGGGACTTTGACTACTTCGATCACCGCTAGCACAGGACCACAAACACTGTGAGTGCTCAGTAAATATTTGTTGAATGAAGGAACAAATTCCCTGCCACCTCCAAAGCATCCAACTAGAGTCCCAGCTAGTGTCTGTTCTCATCTAGCAGGTCAGACTTCTCTGACCACAGCCTCTGGATCCCCCGCCATTCCCAACCTCCCCACCCCAAGGACAGATTCTCTGTGACACCCTTTCTACAAGGACCCCAATCCCAGTGGTCATTCTGGGAGCCCCATAAAGCCCAGAGCAGCTCCCCATCTGCCCAGCAGGATTTCATTCTTCTCTTTCTCCTCATGCAAAATGGCTCTGGGTCAGGAGGTACATTAACGCCATACTCCACCACCACCGAGAGGAAAGAGCATGGGAGAGAGAGCCCAAACTATCCGTGTCTAGGTTCAAATCTCGGCTTCCCCACTTACAGGCTTCATAACCTTACATAAGTAACTTAACCCCCAGAGCCTTGGTTTGCTCATCTGAAATATGGGTGCACACGCCCTCCCTAGGGGAGATTGCCTTGACAGGTTTTGGGGCACCTAGCAGAGCATGCCCCTCTGACTTCACACTTATCCCTGTGGCCTCCTTTACACAAGCACCTGCTGTGTGCTGGACCCCATGCACAGCAGATGATCCCCCTGGCACACTCCCCTAATACTTACAAAGCACTTGCCAGGCAGTGGGCACCACCATGCTCCCCGTGCTTTACATATACTCACTCATTTAACCCTCCCAACAACCCCGGGAGGCGGGTGCTACCATTACACCCACTTCACAGATGAGAAGTCAGGCACTGAGCTGTGAGTCTGGAGAGGGGACTCTGAACTGCTCAAGGACCCTGCTTCTTGTGTACCTTGAAGAAGCCAATGATGCCCACGCCGTAGGCCACACAGTACTTGTCCAGCAGCTCCCGGTTCCAGGCGTCCAGGTTGACATACTTGAGGATGTTCTCATAGATGATGAGGGCGAAGCGGCCACGGCCCTTGTCAGTGAGCGTGGGCATGTCACCCTTGCCCGGCGCAATCTCTGTGCGGTATTTGAAGCGGCTGGACTCCAGGATGGCCACCACCTCCTGGCCCAGTTGCGAGTAGAGGCTCTCCACAAAGACCAGCACCAACGGGTCTGTGCGGGAAGGGGTGGCTGCCTGCACAGGCTTGAGCGGCAGCAGGCGACTGGGGGCCACGGGCGGCGGGTCCCCGCAGTCAGGCTCGGGGGCATCCGCTGAGGGCTCCAGGCCTCGCTTCCAGCCATATAGGTAGTAGGCCGAGATGAAAACACTAAACAGGCAGAAGACGAACAGCAGGAAAAGGACAGCCTGCGGGGACACGTGCCGACACAGCCTCCGGAGGCATGCCAGGGCAGGCATCCTGGCCTCCGAGACCTTGGCCACCGGAGGCCCGGCCTGCCCTGGCTACCCCAAGGCCCCACACAGGAGGAGACACGAGAATCGTCCACTGACCAACAAATTCACAGAGACTTAGGAAGCAAGGCCCTTGTGGGGCACTGGGAGTGGAGGATCTGGGCCCTCGGTCCTTCCTCCCAGCCAGGGGCGCAGTCCACAGGCTGGTCACGCTCCTTCCTTCCTCCGCGCCCCTTTATGTCACCATGGCAAACCCCCGTGTGGTCCTGTGCAGAGCAGAAGTGCCCCAGGGCGTCAGGGCCTTCTGGGGGTGCAGGGCAGCAGGCCAGAGGACACTGGGCAGGCCTGGGGGTGCCGCATGCCGCTCACTCCGTGAGGCCCACGGGACTAAGGCTGTGGAGAGTGGAGAGAACAGGAGCGTCACGTCAGAGTGTGGGCTTCAGGGTTCAGCTAACTGTGGACACACAGGAGCTGACCTAAGAGTGCCCAAGTGCAAGTATGGCTGCTGAACCAAGGTTGCATGATTTGCAGCAAGCTCTTTAATATCTCTGAGCCCCAGTTTCCCCACTTGTAAAATGGGGCAGACAATAAATAATATGAACCCATCTCACGAGGGGTTGGAGGATTAAGTCCAACAACGTTTGTAAATGACTTAGAGCAGTACCTAGCAAATGGTATCCACATATGGGAGTTGCTATTTTTGATCATTATCAGAGTCCAAGACTAGGCCAAGGAAAATCCAAGAGCAGGAAGGATGGGGAGAGATGATAAACATTTGCACAGCCGGGGAACTAGAGGTAGAATTCTAAATCACGACTGAATACCACATCCTCACCATATTCCATTCCCTTCCTAACCCGTTGCTCTCTTTGAATGAGCCCAGCAGCCCCATCTGATAGATGGAAAGACTGAGTCTCCATCCGAGGAATGAAGGCTCAGAACGAAGCCACGCCGGGATTCATTAGCGGGCTGTGGGGCATGTGTGACTTATCTGTGTGAGAAGGCCCCAGGTGACCATTACACCATCCGAGCATCAGTGAGCTCATCTGTAATACCAGCACCCCCGCAGCTCATGGCTGTAGCTGAGTGTTAAGCAAATGTGTCTTAGGAGCTTGACACAAGAAACATGGCAGCTGTCGTATTTGCCCCTCATGTAACCAGGCGTCTCTCATCCTTGGGGTACGTACCCACAGGTGCACACAACAGCCCAGGACAACAGGTGACCAGCCTTCTTGAGGACCGCTATACTGCCACAGGATGCAGAGGAGGCCTCCCCTGCCCTGGACCTTCTGTCCACCCAGGCAGCCAAAACTCTAGGTTCCAGCCTCCCCCTCAGCCTGAACCCCCCGCACCCAGGCTATGCCTCCTGGACTCATCTCACTGGAAAGAGTTAATGAAGACCCACATACACGACACAAAGGCCCCAATTCTCTCATCCCAAACAGCAACCCCAAACACAGCCTTCCAGTCTCCCTTAAATAGTAATGAAGTCACAAAAAGTGAGATTTCCCAGCAACCTAAGGAGCAACTTTCTTTTCTTTTTTTTTTTTTTAGGCAGAGTTCACTCTTGTTGCCCAGATTGGACAATGGTATGATCTCAGCTTGCCACAACCTCCACCTCCTGGGTTCAAGTGATTCTCCTGCCACAGCCTCCCGAGTAGCTGGGATTACAAGCATGCACCATCTCGCTCAGCTAATTTTGTATTTTTAGTAGAGATGGGGTTTCTCCACGTTGATCAGGCTGGTCTCAAACTCCTGACCTCAGGTGATTCGCCTGCCTTGGCCTACCAAACTGCTGGGATTATAGGCATGAGCTACCACACCTGGTCCCCAAGGAGCAACTTTCTATCAGTCACAGCGGCTCAAAGCTAGCAGGAGAGTTGCCCGGGTCTAAATGGAAGGTGTAAGAGCCAGGGCTAAAGAGGCTGGGGGTACTTCAAGGCTTGAGCCCAGCCTAGGGGGTAAAGATCTTTGAAATCCCTTCCAGCCCCAAGACCACACGATGTGCTCGGCATGGGTACAGCATGCCTCAGACCCAACAGCTGCACTTCCAGGAATTTATCCTAGAGGTATTACTGCACAAGTGCGTAAAGATGTCTGCACAAGAACACAAATCCTAGTGCTGCTTATAACAGCAAATCCCAAACAATGGGAGATTGTATTTAGGAATTATAACACAAGGGTCGGGCGTGGTGGCTCATGCCTGTAATCCCAGAATTTTGGGAGGCCGAGGTAGGCGGATCACTTGAGGTCAGGAGTTCAAGACCAGCCTCGGCAAATGGTGAAACCTCATCTCTACTAAAAATACAAAAATTAGTCGGGCATGGTGACAGACACCTATAGTCCCAGCTACTCAGGAGGCTGAGGCAGGGGAATCACTTGAACCTGGGAGGCGGAGGGTGCAGTGAGCCGAGATTACATCACTGCATTCCAGCCTGGGCGACAGAGCGAGACCCCATCTAAAAAAAAAAAGGAAATTATAATACAAGCATCACGATGAAATCCTAGGCAGCCATTTACAATATGTTGAAGAAGGACATGTACTGACATAGAAATATAATTACTACATATATTGTCAAAGTCAAAAACATTTATAAAACAGTTTGTACGTGTGGTCACAATTTTGTTAAACATTTTTGTGCATAGGCTAGAAACTGGTGCTAAATGCAAAAAAAGAAAAAGAAACATTAACAGTGATTATCTCTGGGTGATTTTTATTTCCGTTTTTTGTTTGTGAAATGAGGAGGTGATTAGGACAACAGGTATGGTCTCAGCTCTGCCATGATGCACTGTGTGACCCCCTCTGGGCTTCATGCATGTTAGAAGGGGGTTGAGACAGGTGATCTCTGGGGTCTCCTTCACCTCTGATATTCTACATTTCAGTGCCAGTACCCTGAGGAACCAGAGGCAGCCAAGAAAATGGGCATCTGCAATGCAGTGGGATAAGTGTGACAGACGGGGATGGGAGGGGTATTCGGAAGAACTCAGGGGTCCTTAACTCTTCTGGCAGGGGGAAGGAGGGGACAGGGAAGGCTTCCTGGAGGAAGGATACCTAAGCTGACCAGAATAAGAAGTAAGGGTTGGGCAGGGGTAGATAGAGGAAATGGCACATACCACAGCTTGGAGATAAGAGCATGTGTGGCGCTTTCCAGGGACTCCCTGCAATTCTAGCTGAGAGCAGGGCAAGAAGGAGCAGGTGTCCTGGGCAGAGGCAGGAAGGCTGGGGTGACTGGTCCTGTTTATACTCAGAGTACCCAGGTGTCCCATTTACCACTGATAAGGGCAGCCTGTGGCAGCAGCCCAGCCCCACCCCTTGGCCTAGGGCCAGGACAGAAGCACAGTGGAGAGGAGGTGGGGATGCCCTGATGGTGCCCCGCCCACGTTGGCCACTCAACCCCACGGAAGCGGAGGAGAGCAGCCACCAGCCACTCCTCGCAGGTCTGAGTGCGGTGGTCAGTGACCCTCTATCAGATTAACAACCTTTCAGAGTGTGAATTATGCAGCTCAGAGTCTCAGGAATGTGGAAGCCACGAACCCCTGTGGGAATCTGACATTTTTCAGACATAAAAAATATGCACATTAAAAAATGCACATAGTTGCCAGAGGTTGGGCGTTGAGAGTATGAATCAGCGGAGCAAAGAGAATTTTTTTGGCAGTGAAACTATGTGTATGAGACGACGATGGTGGATACATGTCATTATACATTTGTCCAAACCCACAGAATGCATACCACCAGGGCTGAACCTGAAAGTAAACTATGGACTCTGGGTGATAATGATGTGTCAATGCAGGGTCATCTGTTGTAACAAATTTACCACTCTGGGTTGGGCACAGTGGCTCACACCTGTAGTCCCCTGACCCTGGGAGGTGGAGGCAGGAGGATCACTTGAGGCTAGGAGTTTAAGACCAGCCTGGGCAATATAGCAAGATCCCCATCTCTACAAAAAAAAATGAGTCAGGTGTCAGAGAATGTGCCTGTAGACCCAGCTACTCAGGAGGCTGAGGCAGGAGGATCACTCGGGCCCATGAGGTCAAGACTACAGTAGCCATAATTGTGCCACTGCATTCCAGCCTGAGCGACACAGCAAGATACCATCTCAAAAAAAAAAAAAAAAATAGTACCACTTTGTTGGGGGATGTTGATAATAGGGGAAGTTGTGTGTGTACAGGGGAAGAGGGCATATGGGAAATCTCTGTACCTTACTTTCAATTTTGCTGTGAATGTAAAACTAAAAATCTAAACAATAAAGTCATACACACACACACACACACACACACATATGCTAGAAAATGTCATAATGGTGTGGTGGCTCTCGCCTGTCATCCCAGCACTTTGGGAGGCTGAGGTGGGCGGATCACTTCAGGTTAGGAGTTCAAGACCAGCCTGACCAACATGGCGAAACCCCATCTCCACTAAAAATATAAAAATTAGCTAGGCATGGTGGCAGGCATCTGTAATCCCAGCTACTCAGGAGGCTGAGGCAAGAGAATCACTTGACCTGGGAGGCAGAGGCTGCAGTAAGGCGAGATCGCACCACTGTACTCCAGCCTGTGCAATAGAGCAAGACTTCGTCTCAAAAAAATATATATCATAATAATTTCAAGGAGTTCAGAGCCTCCCTGTCACCCATCCACAGACCTAAAGTCCTAGACTAATGGACCCTCCTGGTTACACGTGCAGACTGGAGCCAAGTGGCTTCAGTTCAAAACTAAACTCCACCACCCAGTAGCTGTGTAATCTCGGGCAAGTTATTTAACTTCTCAGTGCCTCAGTTTCCTAGCATGTAAAATGGAAATTCTACCTACTTCCCACGGTTGTGAACATTAAATGAGTTGATACATAAGATGCTCAGAACCATGCCCGGCACACAGCTGCTGTTATCACGCACCCCTGTTGCTTATTTAACATACTTATGACAATCCCTCACGATGCGGATCACAGCTTAGCTCACGAAGTGCTTTCAAGCTCATCCCTCTCTTGAGAGTCTGACAGCCCTAGGACTCAGGCAGGGGAGGGGAACTCATTTCACAGAGGGAGAGCAAGGGCTGAGGCAGGCAGGCACCAGACACACTTATTACACAGAGGGCCAGGCAGCCAGGGCTGCTGTCCTCCTCTCACAGCATGCCTGAAAAGCAGCCCTATCTTTGGGGACTGTGGCGCTTACTGGGAGCTGGCTGGCTGCCTGGATAGAAGCCGGGAAGCTAAAGATAAGGCCATGGCATAACGCAGGGCAAAGGGAGAGCAAGGTAGCCCCTGTTCTCAGAGAAGGCCAAATACCCTGGGGTGCGGGTGGGCGGGGGGATGTCAGTTGCTTTGTAGCAAAGTGCTGGCCACTCAGCCTGCTGGCAAAGAGGATTCCAGCACAGCCCCTCTGCAACCCACTCAGAGGCTGCCACCCTCCACCCAAGGCCCTCCTCACCCGCCTGCACTCCAGAGCTCCCAAGGCTCAAGGGATAAATAACTGAGGGGCTCCTAATCCCCCTGGAGCCACCAAGGCCTCAAGGACAGCTGGGGCTGAGGCCTCAATGACCCCCACCACCCTGGGCCTGCTGGGCCTCGCAGACATCACCAGCAGTTTCCCCTAAATTCCAGCCTCACCCAGACAGTCACCAATCTCGGGCAAGCATCGAGGCTTTTGCTGATGAAATTCCCATTGCCTGGAATGCCTCCCCCGACCCCTTGGGACACTTACTCATCTTTCAAGATCCCAGTTCCAAAGTCATGACCCCTCTGAAGTCATCTCCAACCACTGCCCCCTCTCCCACTCCTAAGTCTCATTCCTCAGGCTCCCGCCTCATCCCCACTCCACGGTGCAGAGGCTGAAAACCAGGACCGTGGAGCCCAAACAAAATGCAGACTGTGCTCTTTGGCTTGCACAGTATTTTTCTTTAATTTGGGATTTGTTAGCAACATTGTTAACTCAGGAGATTTTACATAAAAGTCAGAACTTCCAACTTTTCTCTAAAGAGGGCAAGTTCTGGTGACACTGGGCACACATCCTCACCCGCAACCATCAGCTGAGGCACTTAGAGAGCCAGCCTCAAATGGGCCGTGTATCCTGCAATTAACACCATCAGCATCTCTATGTACAGTCTCACAGCCAACCTCTTCCCTTCATTTGGCTTCCTGCCCAGGCCCTGGGTGTACCTGAGCATGTGGTCTGTGCAGAGTAAACTGGTGGCATTCCTACACATGGCTCTACCTGTAGCCTGCAGATCTGTGGGACAAGACCAGGGCTTACTGACCTCTGCACAGGCCCTCACCGGCACCTGGCACAGAGCCCTCAGCACAAAACATGTCCTTTCTTCTTCCTTCCCCCATGCCTGGGTGCCACTTAAGGGCAGGAACCAAGTCTGATTCATCGTGGAAGCTCCCGCTTTTCCCAGGGTCAGGTCCTTATTGAATACTCAGGATATGAATGAATGAGCAGCTGTTATTATTTCCAATTTACAGATAAGAAGACAAAGACTTCAAGGTGAAGTGACTGGCCACAGTCACATGGCAACCACCAAATCTTGACTCAAATGGGTTTCCTTCCTGACTCTGAGTTTGGTCTTTCATTCCTCCATGAAACCCAAGGGTTTCTACAATAAAAGTAACACCAACAATGTTATAATTATCATCATTATGAATACTGCCGCCATACCTTCAGCACATACTATGAGCCTGGCACTGTGCTAAGCACTTTTTTTTTTGTTTGAGACGGAGTCTCACTCTGTCACCCAGGCTGGAGTGCAATGGCACGATCTTGGCTCACTACAACCTCTACCTCCCAGGTTCAAGCAATTCTCCCACCTCAGCCTCCCGAGTAGCTGCGATTACAGGCACCCACCATCATGCCCGGTTAATTTTTGTATTTTTGTAGATACAGGGTTTTACCATGTTGGCCAGGCTGGTCTTGAACTCTTGACCTCAGATGATCCACCCACGTCAGCTTCCCAAAGTGCTAGGATTACAGGCATGAGCCACCACGTACAGCCAGCCCTTTTTATACCTCATTTCATGTAATCCTTACAACTAATATTGTTATCCACATTTACAGTTGAGTAAAATAAGGCTCAGAGAGGTTAAGTCACTTGCCCCACATCTAGTCAGTGGCAGAGCTGAAATGTGAACCCAGACTCCATGGGTGGGGGAGATAACTCCACAGCCTTCAGAGGAACCTTGGCTTGGGGTAGGCAGGGGCATGACAGGAACCTCAGCCACAAAGGCCAGTGGCCCACAGTCCTCAGCCAGGCTCCCACTGCACTCCCCTAGCCCTAGCCCCAGCTTTCCCTGCCAAGGAGCTGAGGATAATGAATGAGATGCTCTGGTCGTCATGGAGATGCCATGGCAACACTGCACTTTCGGGAAATACCACGGTAACCGTGGCCACTGCTCTGGAGTTGAAGTCACTCTATCTAACATCCCCACCTGAAAACGCTCCCCTGGACCCATAAGAGAAGAGGGGCAGAGGTACAAGGGCCTTCTTACAGGAGCAAGCTGTCCAGAGACTGGGACCAGCTTGGAAGGGGGTCCAGCTTGGGCCTGTGATGAATGCGTGGGCTCCAGGAATGAGCCCAAGAGCTCCGTAAGAGCAGGTATGGAGACAGAGCAAGCCATGCCTTTCACGGTGAATTGTGCCCAGTAACCCAACTCACATGTACACAGTGCCTACTGTGCACCAGCAGGCCTCCTGAGAAGGGCTGTGCACACCCTTCTGTTTCACTCTAGTGACGACAGCTAGCATAACAGTTAAAGGCCCAGGCTGGAGCTAGCCCGCCTGAGCTTGAATCTTTGAATCTTCTCTTTCTTTTTTTAAGAGTCTTGCTCTAAACAAACAAACAAAACAAAAACAAAAAGAGTCTTGCTCTGTTGCCCAGACTCACTCCAGCCTCCTCCTACTGGGTTCAAGCTTTGAGCAATTTTTGAACCGCAGCCTCCTGAGTAGCTGGGATTACAGGCGTCCACCACCACACCCGGCTAATTTTTGTATTTTTAGCAGAGACGGGGTTTTGCCAAGTTGCCCAGGCTGGTCTCGAACTCCTGACCTCAAGTGATCCACCTGCCTCGGCCTCCCAAAGTGCTGGGATTATAGACATGAGCCACTGTGCCCAGCATATTTTCATTTTTTGAGACAGTGTCTTTCTCTGTTGCCCAGGCTGGAGTGCAGGGGCACATCACACTTACTGCAGCCTTGACTTCCCATGCTCAAGTGATCCTCCTACCTCAGCCTCCCAAGCAGCTAGGACTATAGGCTTGCACCACCATGCCCAGCTAAGTTTTTAATACAGACAAGGCATCCCTATGTTGCCTAGGCTGGTCTTGAACTCCTGGTCTCAAGCAATCCTCCTGCCTTGGCTTCCCAAAGTGCTGGGATTACAGGTACGAGTCACTGTACCCAGCTGGGGCTTGAATGTTGGCTCCATTATTTACCAGCCTCATGGCTTTTGAGCAAATCTCTCAACCTCTCTGAACCTCAGTTTCACTAACTCTAAAATGGGGTTTACACTACTTATCCATCTTGCAGGGCGGCTGCCAAGACAAAGAGAGATGAGGCATGTAAAACACCGAGCTCAGTGCCTGGCACACGGTAATATAAGCTAATAAAATGATTACTCAGTAACAGATTTGGAAAGTGAAGCTCAGGAAGGAACTGGCCCAAGGCCACATATCAAATTAGTAGTCAATTGAGAAAGAGAGAGGAAGGGAGGCCAGGCTGACGCCAGAGGGAAGGAGCAAGAGAACGGGATCCAGGAAGGAGGTCTGAGATCTCTCTGGGAGTGTGGAATAAGCAAAGGACCTGTTTCCTCATCCTATATTTATTGAGCACCACTAGGTGCCAAGCATGCCACTAGGCACTGAAAATGCATTGGCGACCATGACCTTCCCTCAAGGGTTTCTAGAGGTATCTGAAATCCAAGGTTTCATGTCTCTGGTACGACATGGCTGCAGTGAATGGGGGAAGATGCCCACGGCCTTTAATGCTCACCCAGCCCACATTTTATTTCCAGCCTAGGTCACTATTGACAATGCCCTCTGTGGACCACACACCTCTCCCCACTCCCTCAACACACACACCACACTCATATGCACACGACAGGCTCAAATGGCATCATCATAGACATCTGGGCCACATGCACAGGGGGCGGGGGATGAGAGGAGGTCAGTGTAGAAAGAGCTCTGCCAGCAGCCTCAGAAGGATGTGAATGGGTACCTGGGCTTGGGCAGGGACTTGAGCAGGGGAGGGCATAGCAGTGGCTGCAGGCCCGAGAACAGGTAGCCCCACATGCACCCAGGGCCACTGCCCATAGCTGATCCAGCGCCTTCTAGCCCGTCACACCCCCATCACAGTCACATCATCACCCCCCACCCAGCCACACCCCACAGCTTCCTAGCTCCACCAGCCACCCTACCACAGCCTGCCCCACCCACCACATCCAGCCCAGCAAGGAAAATCCTCCACATTTGCTTCCCAGCTGTGCGAGAGTTTCTCCAGCGTGATTACACCCCCGGGAGGCCGAGACCAGAAGCAAATCTCTTCCTCTGCTAGAATTTGCTGCATGCCCCATCCCCCATCACCCCCACAGTGCTGCCTGGCCAGGGGCCAAGCTGCCGCCTGTCACCCCAGAGTCCAGGACCACCACCACCAGGAAAGAGACTGTTGGAGGTCTGGCTCAGAGTCACAGGGCCACAGAGAGCACAGTCTGCCCTGCAGTAAGCCCCTGGGGACACTGAGACCCAGAGAGAGGAAACAACCTCCTGGCCTTGTGCCATCTGGTGTGCCCCACTCTCATTTACCTTGGTCCACTTTCTTGTCCATGAAAACCCCGTCCCTCCTCCTCCAATGCCAGCCTCAGCAGGGAAGTGAACACGCCTGATCTGGATTTCTAAAGTCCTGGGTGAGCTCCCCTGCTCCACATCCCACCATGCAACACCAGGTATCAGTTGTCCTTGCAACTAGAAAGCGGGGCTCCCAACTTCACTGAAAGCTTTGCAAGGCACAAGCCATCTCCTACCCACAGCAGGTGCTCAAAAGCCTTGTGCCCTTGCCAATTACCTTCCCCTCTGCGAATCTGCTACGCAGCATCCCCAAGCTAAATGCATTAATAACATTAACTTCCATTTATGAGACATGCCATGTCTGTGTTACGTGCCACTATTTCAACCTTACCACAGCACCATGACCTAGATTCCCCCCATTATACGGATAAGAAACTGAGGCCCAGAGAGGCCAGTCACTTGCTACAGCCCCCAGAGCTAATAAGAGGGCGAATGGGAACTTCAGCACACAATTGTTGGGCTCCAGAGCCTAGGCCCCTCATCCCCCATCTCCACAGGCCCTTTGTGATCACCTAAGACAGCTAACACTTGCCAGATGCCCTGCACATCCCATTCTCCATTCCCTTTGAATAGTTTTCTGTGTTTGTTTTCATCCATTTTCTATGTGTTTTAGTATCACAAGCAGCCTCTAGTGATCTTTCTTAGAAGTAGCCCACAGATACCCATCAATCAACAAGGAAACAAAGCATTAAGCACTACTGTTTCACTCCCTGGTTCTCAACTTGTGAATCTGTTCTGGGTTACCTGGCAGGGAAGGCCCAACAGAAAACCTCAGGAACTTAGATCTCACTTGTTGAGAATGTGTCCTTCTTCCAACAGGGCTTGAGTTGCGAGTTTACCTTTGTACCAGCTCTGAAAAAAAGGGCTTACTGAGCAAACATACCAGACAGCCTGGGGGCGGAGCCATGTGGGAAACACAGCAGGTCACCTGCTACCCTCCTGTCCCAAGGACAGGACAGTCCTGACAGTCCCACTGAGGCTCGTCATGCACACCAAGGTTGTCAGGTCCCTCACACAGAATGTTATGCAATAGCCACAAAGCTTCCCAAAACGGGGCTCTCTGCCCACCCTATCCCCAAATCTGCCTATGACAGAGTCGAATCCATCCAGAACTATTTTTTTCTGAGGCTCAGATCACAGACACTCAAAAGGAACAAAGCAGCATATCCAAACACATATCATAACCTCCCTCACTGGTGGCCAACATTAAGCTCCTGCAAACATCTGGGACTGTGCCAGGAGCCTTCCCTGCTCCAGCACGCTCAATCCTAACACCCTGAAAGAGGTGTCACTGCTATGAGCACTTTACAGACAAGGAAATGGAGGTTCAGAGAGGGTAAGTAACTGCTTGAAGTCACACAGCTGGGCAGAGGTGGAGCTAGGATGCCCCTCCCAGCCCACCCCAGAGCCCCTGTTCATGACCCCTCTGCAGTCCTACTTTCCACACCGTTCCCAAGCCAGGTCTGCAGCCCAGGAGAAAGGCTTACTGCAGGCGACCGGCCCCAGGGCTGCTGACCCGGCTTCTCTAGCTGAGCTTCAGCCTCCTGGGAAAGCCTGCACTGCAAAGAGGTGCACCATGGGACCCAGCAAGGCAGGACTTCAGCCAGAGGGTCCTCACGCCCCCATCAGGTACCCCAATACAAGAAAGGGGGAGGGCGGCCGGGCGCAGTGGCCCCTGCCTGTAATCCCAGCACTTTGGGAGGCTGAGGAGGGCGGATCACAAGGTCTGGAGATTGAGACCATCCTGGCTAACACAGTGAAACCCCGTCTCTACTAAAAATACAAAATTAGCCAGATGTGTGGCGCATGCCTGTAATCCCAGCAACTCCAGAGGCTGAGGCAGGAAATCGCTTGAACCCAGGAGGTGGAGATTGCAGCGAGCCGAGATGGCGCCATTGCACTCTAGCCTGAGCGAAACTCCATTTCAAAAATAAAAAAGGGCGGGGGGCACCTCCTGCCCCAGGCAGAGGCCTCATGCTAAGGAAGAGACAGGAGCAAGGGTCAGAAGCAGGAGATCGCAGCTAGCAGGGCACCACAAAGGACAATGGCGAGCACCTCACTTCACGGCCTGGCACATGCCAGGCACTTTACCAAGCACTTCTCAACCCTCACTTCACTTATTTGTCATTTATGCCCAGTGAAGTAAAAACAATTTTATCACACCCTGAGCTTCTCCCCTATCTGCCTCCCCTGCAGAGGAGCTGGGAAATGCGGGTCACCACCAACCCCCACCCTCCTCATGCCCGACTCCAGGCCTCAAATACACCCTGAGAGATTCCAAGGCACAGGCAGACTCAGGGGCCTCCATCTCATGGATGCAGAAGCCAAAATCCATGCAGGCCTGGAAACCACAACAGCCTCCCAGTCCTTTCTGAGGCCCTGAACACTCAGGGGATGAGAGGTCATTGTCCCCTGAATGAGCCAAGCTCCCCCAGCCTGTGAGGTCAGGCAGAATGCTGGCCAGGAACACAGAGGCGGGCGGTGCCACAGCCTCCATTGCTGCTTGTGAGTCTCTGGGCAAGTCCCTTCCCTTCTCTGAGCCTCAGTTTCTGCAATTGCAGTGAGGGGTATGGACTAGAGGAGACGTCTGTGACCTTCTGGGGGTTACAGAACTCTTTGAGAATCTAATGATGGCTATTAGCAGATTCTCTCCCCAGACACACAAACTCAGAGTGGTTGTGACTGGCCCCCATCAAAAGCCAAGTTAAGAACATGGAAATTCTCTAGGGGCCCCTCTGGCTTTGACAAGCCATGGCTCTCACAGTCTCGACAGGACCAAAGTCACAAACACAACATCAGAGAGCCCCGGGATCTCACCATTCCAGCTTCCCCCGTGGCCGTGAAGTAAATCTTTAACTCTTGGACCTGCTGGCTTCAGGTGGATTTGTGGACGTGCCCAGCTGTCTAGAGAAGCCACAAGAGAAACTGAGCCCTTCCTTCCCATCCCTCAGCCTCCTCCTTCTCCTCCTCCATCAGGAATCTGCCAGGTCAGCCTGGACCTCTCCCTGGGGCAGTTCCGGGAGCTGCTTCTGATCTGGAATGAAGGTAGGACCCAGTGCCAGGCTCAAGGGCCAACCTGTACCCCCAGGCCCCTCCTGGGGACACACACACATACCACACACATACCACACACACCACATACACACACACACACACACACACACACTCAGATGGACCTGGAAGGACGGGACAGGGCAGGGGGCCAGGGACAGTGGTCAGAGGGGACAGAAGCCAGGGAGAGAACCAGACCCAGACCCACCGGAGTTCCAGGCAGTGGCATGCGGTTCCTCTTCACTTCGCCACGTCCTCTCGAACGTCCTCTCCTTAACACGGCCGCACCTAATCCCAGGGCCAGGAAAAATGGCATTACTGTTGGCCCAGTCCCCTCCCCAGGAGAAAGGGAAGGCAGAAGCAAGGGAGGGAGGTGGCCCTAGAGCACCCTGCGCCACCAACCACGTTCCTAGAAACCTCCACGCCCCCTCATGCCACCTCCCTTGTCAAGGCCTCCAGCTCCTACCTCCTTAACCTCAGAAAGAGGATGTCCTCCTCCGATTCTGCCCCATGCCCAGGGGACCACCGGCACCTCGCTTGCCTCACCCAAGCCCTGCCTGGAGGAGCCTTCCATGGGAAAGGAAAAAGTATGTCCCTGACCCTCATGCCAGTGGGTCTTCTGACCCTCTCAAGAGAGGTAGCAGCCAACAGCAGGAGGAGCGCTCACTGGCAATAAGGATAACTGGGTCCCAGTTCCAGCCATGGCCCTTCCCCCTCAGACCTCAGTTTCCCCACTTGTCCTGAGAAGAAGAGGAAGGACTGGTATGCCCAGCTGGTGGGAAAAGCGTCTATGATGCTGGCTTTTGGCCCCTGGCCCCACCCAGCTCAGCTGCCAGGTCCTTCCCTGTGCCCCACCCCGCAGAGGAGGAAGAAAGGTGACTGGCAACGGTGTGGAGGGTATGAGAATCCACGCTGGAGCCTCAAAGTGCTAGAGCTGAAAAGGGTCTTACAAAGACAAGACCCAGAGAGGAGAAGCAACTTGGCCATGGTCACACAGAACACTGGAAAAGGGCCAGGCTGGCCAGGGCTTGCTTCTTGACAGCAAATGCTTAAAAGCACCCAGATGAAAAGGTATTTGCCTTCTTAGAGGATGCCAAGGAGAGCACAAGGCAACGTGACAATGGTAGAATTGCAGGCTCTGAGAGCTGCAGTTAAAAAAAAAAAAAAGTATGTTTATATGTGGGGCTTAAGGATGGAGATTGGGCTGGCTTTCCAAGCTTCTCATGTCACACCACATGGGTGGCCAAGGGTCCTGCCAGCCACAGGGAAATCCTAGGAGCCCCTTCCAGGGATTAGGAGCTTTGGCCACCTCTCAAGAAGTCACCTAAGGCCCAGCAGGCAGGTCCAGCAGTGGTGACAGGGAGAAAGGCTCAGATGGACACCCCACGACTAGTCCACTCTGGAAGATGCCAGAGCCTTGGAGAGACTGAAAATCCCCCAACCCCGTGGCCAGTGAGGACGGAAGCCAGGTGGGCTAGGGATAACACAGAGGAAGGGAAAAGCTTTGAGCCATCTGGAGCCACAAAAGCCCCCTAATCTCCTAGAGACCTGGTGGGCACAACACAGGGCCTGCTGAGACCAAGGAGGCTTCACTGAGGGCCCACATGAAAGCAGCCAGTCCCTGTAGACTTGCTGGGGCTTGTCATCAAGACAAAAGCTGGCCACCAACACTCTGTGGGGTGTTAAGGGGCTCAAAGTACTTACATGGAGGCGCAGCTGGCAGGGGGAGGGGGCAGGAGGTGGGGAGAGGTGGAGGTAAGTGGGCCTGGCTTTCTCCAGGACACAGACAACAGCTAGAGAGCAGAAACACGGAGCAAAAAGCGCTGGGTGACCTACTTCACAGAGGCTCCTTTTAAAGGGGAATCGGGGGCCTCTGTGAGACTCTAGAAAGTATCTCGCAGGGGTCCAGAATAGTTCACGAGGCCAGGAGACCAGGGTTCCAGTTCTAGATCAGGGACTCAGCCAGGACTAGGATCAGGTGAGGCCAGCAAGGAGCCCTTAAGAAAGCACTCACGGCCGGGCGCGGTGGCTCAAGCCTGTAATCCCAGCACTTTGGAAGGCCGAGACGGGCGGATCACAAGGTCAGGAGATCAAGACCATCCTGGCTAACCCGGTGAAACCCCATCTCTACTAAAAAATACAAAAAACTAGCCAGGCGAGGTGGTGGGCGCCTGTAGTCCCAGCTACTCGGGAGGCTGAGGCAGGAGAATGGCATAAACCCGGGAGGCGGAGCTTGCAGTGAGCGGAGATCCAGCCACTGCACTCCAGCCTGGGTGACAGAGCAAGACTCCGTCTCAAAAAAAAAAAAAGAAGGCACTCACTGCCAGGTGTGGTGGCTCACGCCTGTCATCCCAACACTTTGGGAGGTCAAGGCAGGTTGACCCAGGAGTTTGAGATCAAGAGTTCAACACCAGCCTGGGCAACATGGCAAAACCCCTTCTCTACAAAAAACAATTACAAAAATCAGCCAGGCGTAGTGGCGTGTGCCTGTAGTCAGTTATATGGGAGGGTTGAGTTGGGAGGATCACCTGAGCCAGCAGGTTGAGGCTGCAGTAAGCCCAGATCGCGCCACTGCCCTCCAACCTGTGCAACGTAGCTGACCCGCTCTCAAAAACAAAGCCTCTGATTCTCCACAATGTGCAAACACACAGTGGGCACCTCCTGAGACACTGCACTTAGGATGATGCCTCACTTGCCTCATCCGAGGCCCAGCCTTACACAACCTGCCTGTGACCTCAGGCAAGTACCACTCCTTTCTCGGCCTCAGTTTGGTCACATAAAACAGGATCATGAAGCCAGGCATGGTGGCATGTGCCTGTAGTCCCAGCTACTCAGGAGGCTGAGGTAGGATTGCTGGAAACCCTGGCATTCAAGGCCACAGTGAGCTACAACTGCACTACGGCACTCCAGCCTGGGAGATACAGCAAGACCCCATCTCTAAAAAAAAATAAAATTTTAAAAGACAAATTAATTTAAAAAATTGAATCATACCATATGATTCCACAGACCCTCCTAAATCTAAGCTGGGTTATTCTGTAGGGAGCATAACTGAACTCTGCAGCAAATCCCCAGAAAAGGGCACAGTGGCCCCAGCTCCCTGCCATCAATAACCTGTCAGTCACCATGTCGTCAGTCACCATGTTCCAGCAGAATACACATTATACAACCACCTGATGCCACTATGTTCCAGACTCTTTGTTAAATGCTTGGCCTCTACTTGATCATGGCCTCGTTTTACAAATATGGAGCCTGAGGTCCATAGAAATTAGGCAACTTGCTTAAGGCCCCTGTTGGGAAGTGCTTAGCTGAGATTCGAACCACCGTCTGTCTGGTTCTTAATCCCCACATTGCACGGCATCAGCCACAGATAACACAAAACCCACCAGGGCTGGGGAAATGCCATCAGCTCTTTGCACCTCCCACATTTTCTAGCATATAATGCCGGGGCTAATGTGAAGGCAGGCTGGTGGACAGCCGGGAGCAGGTAGGCAGGGACGGGGAAGTCTGTGTGGGCACTGAGCATTCCACAGATGAACCAGCCTCCAGCCCGGTCAGCTGCCCACCACTGTGGTTGGTTATAATGCCCTCATCGCCATCAGCATACCACAGCCACTGCTGTGCCATTTTTAAATCATTACACAGATGCAAAGCTTTTTCACAGGCATTGCTGTGGCATCACATGCCAACTTTATAAAAGTATAGCAGGGATTTCTTCCCCCTTTCTCAGAAAAGGAAAGTGGGGTTTCCAGAGGATAAGTGGCTTCCCAACAGGCACACAGGAATGCAATGTTGGAGGCGAACTTGGAGACCACATCTTCTGCCTTCCAGTCCAAGCTTGGGTCTACTCCTCCATGCTCACGATTTTCTGTTCAACCAGTTGATGGGCCTTTGGGACAATGATGGCCACTTCTGAGAGTTTACTTGGTACCAGGTGTTGTACTCTGTATTTCATGCGTTATTCCATTTAACTGTCCTGACATTCCTGTAAACTAAGTATTGCTACTGTTTTCATTTCACAGAGACAGCGGCTCAGAAAAGTAGGGTATCATGCCCAAGGTCACCAGGCCAGGAAGGGGCAGAGCTGGCATCCAAAGTTCAGACTGGCTCCAGAGCCCGGGGCCTAAACCTCATGCTGCACAGCTCGTTGGGGAGACTCTGTCACAGGCTGTCAGTGCAGGGGACGGGAGGTAGACACATCAAATAGTGTGCGCATCTGGCAGATTATGGCAAGATTACGATAATGGAGGACAAACAAAGCTCTTAGGGAGCCCACAAGAGGGAGGTTGTTACAAACGTTCAGGCAGAAGGCCAGGAGTCTGTGCAGAGGACATGGGAACAGAGGGGAATGACAGATATGAGGGAGGCGGCCTTGTGAGACCTTGGTCAAGTGCCTTGCTTTCTCCAGACCTCAATTTACCAAGCTGTTAAGAAAAGTGCTTGGAATATCTCCAGAACCCCCTCCATCCCTGAAGACTCTTGGGCCCTGGGAAAATAAGCAATGCCTGGTGACAGCCTGGCTGTGAGCCCTGAGGACTCTGAAATGTTCTTGGCTGTCCTGGCACAGCTCAACTGCTGGGAAACAGGCTTGCAGAAGCACAGGGCTTGGCTGGCATGCCTGGGCACCAGTGAAGTGTGGGTTCTGAAGGGGCCACATTCCGCCCATTGTCGACCTCTCCACGGCTCTGCTGGAGTAAGCACCACTCCGCCTGGATGCAGCTCAGAAACCGAGGTCACTCCCAGTACCCAGTGGGCCGCCACTCCAGGCCCCGCCTGACCCACCAGCCCTGTCCAGAGCCCTACCTACACGTAAATTAAGTCCCTTTGATGTCACTCACCTGCAAAGCCCTTCCCTCACATTTCCCCAAGGCTAGCCACTGGGATATAGAGACAACGGGTCCTATAGGAGGCCTTAAGGAAAATGACTACCTCACCCCAAGGGACCTGTGCAAAACAGAGGCTGCCCATGTCAAGCCAATGAAGACCCTTGGCTAGGGAAAGGAAGATGGTCCATTAGGGCCAGCCCGCAGCTCTCACTCTGGAAAGTGGAAGGGGCTCTTGGACTTGCTAAGAAAACTCAGCCCAAGTCTCCACACTCACAGCTGCCCCATCAAACCACATGCCTGGCATGCTCCTGTTCAATAACCTCCCACGGTTCCTCCCACTCACTAGGCCAAGCTCCTTACCTGCCTGCCTGCATGGGTCACTGTGAGCAGAGGCCTTTGTTAACTAGGTGTGCTATATGCCAGGGCCTTGCTAAGTGCTTTATTTTTTTTGTTTTGTATATTTTTTTGAGACAGAATTTCGCTCTTGTTGCCCAGGCTGGAGCACAATGGCGCGATCTCGGCTCACCACAAGCAGCCTCCGCCTCCCAGGTTCAAGCGATTCTCCTGCCTCAGCCTCCCGAGTCGCCGGGATTATAGGCATGCGCCACCATGCCTGGCTAATCTGTATTTTTAGTAGAGACGGGGTTTCTCCATATTGGTCAGACTGGTCTTGAACTCCCAACCTCAGGTGATCCGCCCACCTCAGCCTCCAAAAGTGCTGGGATTACAGGCGTGAGCCACCACACCCAGCACTAAGTGCTTTATGGACATTTCCTCATTCAACCTCACAGTAACCCTGTGAGGCAGGTACCATCATTGGCCCCTTTCTACAGATGAGAAAATTGAGGCTCAGAGAGGTTATGTTACTTGTCCAGAGTCTCACAGCCAAGCAGCAGGCAAGGATTCATGCCCATGCCTGCCTGACCCCAAGCCCAGATTTTTAACCACTGTGTCATGTGGCCTCCTCAAATACTCCCTGCCACCCTCAGAACCCTGGGGCCACCTCAACCCTTCTCCATACAGGAGGGGAAACCAAGGCAAAGAGCTCTGTTGGTAGCAAAGCCAGGATAAAGCCTGAACCTCTACCCCACCTTCCGCCCCCAACCTCGCCTACCCAGGAAGGAATTCCCTGCCAGAAGGCGTGCCAGGCAGAAAGGCTAGGACCATCACAGTGATAATGAGGCTTCAGAATCTGCCTTTTTCCTCTGTCCAAAAGGAAGAGAAAAGCAGAGGGAGGTTTGCAGAGAGAGAAAAGGACGTGAAGGGACCAGGAAACATTTGTTCTTAGAGAACAGACTCCTAGCGTTGGGGTCCCCTCACACAACCCCTGTTGCTATTCCTGACAGCAACAGGAACATGCAGGTCCCAGGACCCATGTGCACCATGCCCCACCCTCACCAGCATAGGCCCCAACCCAGCACAGCTGACCCCAAATCTCAATTGCTCTCCCCAAACCTGCTTGTCCCGCAGCCTTCTCTGCCTTGGTAAATAGCAATACTGTCCAACTGTCCTTCCAGTTCCTCAAGCCAGAAACCTTGTGGTCAACACTCTCTTCTCACACCCCACATCTAATCCATCAGCAAATCCCATCAGCTCATCCTGCAAAATAAATCCAGAACCAACCCCTGGTTGCTCCCACACCGTCCCCACCCACCACTGACCCGGCCGACCTCTCTCGTGGCAAGACTGCAGCAGCCTCCCAGCCAGTCATCCTGTGTCCACCCCTCACCCCCAGCAGTCTCCCTAAAATGTGTACCCAAACCGACTCAGTCCTCACACCGGGCTGCCAGCAGCTTCTCCTCCACTCAGACTCAAACAACAAAGTCCTCTCCATGGCCAAGAGGCCCTACCTGTCTCCACACGCCCTCTGGCCCCTCTCCTCCACCATCCTCTCATTCTTCCAGCTCTGCCTCTGGTTACCTGTGCCCTCCAGTTCCAGAGCCTTTGCCCTGCAGCTCCCTCTGCCTGGAAAGTTCTTTCCTCAATTTCCCGCGGGCTGCCGTCCCGGAGTCTACTGCCCCTCACCAAGGGACCATCCTGACCACCTGACATGGCAAGGTCACTCCCTCAAGTCACACTCTTGACCTACAAGCCAGCTTTATTTTTCTTCCAGGCACATCCCACCACCTGGCAGTGAGCTTGCTGGGCTGTTCATTTCTTCCCACCACTTCAATGTCAGCCCCACGTCCAAAACAGGGTCTCCATGTGTTTGGTTCACCGCTGCTACATCCCAGTTCTAGAAAAGAGCCTGGACCAAAGTGGATGTTTAATACAAATATACTGAATGAGGGACTATTGTCTCCCTCATCTGTAGGCTTACACAGCCCCTATAGACCAGGGGCTAGAGGCCGATACAAGACTCCACCTGGGCCAGCTAAAACCCTGAGCAATTTGGCCAGTTCCAGCCAAATCCCCAGTCCTGTTCTAGTTCAATTGACTGCTTGGACCAACGGACGACAAGACTTTACGTCTGTCCCTGTCCAGTGCCTTGGCCTCTCCTTTTGGCCATGAGGGAGAACTTCTGAGTCCTGACAGTTGGGCTGCCAGAGGGAATGTGGACTGGACTGCCGCCGCCCACCTTCATGACCCTTCCAGCATCCACCCAAGGCTGCCTACCTCATGCTCCCAGCAAGAGGAGGCAGAGGAGGGAGGCTGGTGCTACGACTGCCCTTTTCCTGTGGTCAGCAGGAGGACGGTCAGAAGGAAGCTTTGTTCTCAGAATGAAGAGCATGAAGCCCAGTGCCAGGCGGAAGCGGGCACAGAGGCAGCTGGCCCATCAGAGAGTTTAAGGAAAGACAAAACAACAACAACAAAAAATGGGATGGAGGATATTTGAGGAGTAATTTGCACACCCAACTGGTTTCATGCCTCCGGGGTGGCTGTGACAATGGTTCATTTTTCCAGACTCTAACTAGGTCGTCATAGACAATCAGATGATTGTCCCAGCTAGGTGATCTGCCACTGGCCCTGCAGAGGGAGGTAGAGATGGAAGAGTGTGGCCTTGCCTGGCATTGGAAGACCTGGGGTCCCAGCCCAGCTTTCCACCCACTCATGTGACATTAGAAGAGTGTCTTCCCGCTATGTACCTCAGTTTACCCAGCTGTAAATGGCTTGTTCATGCCTGCACTTGATGTTTCAGCCTGCCTGCCACAGGACCACATAGCAGGAAAGCCCCTCAGCCTGTGGCCAGGTCACTGGGCCACCCAGGCAGGCTTTCCCTGTGGGGCCTGATACCGGGGCACAGCACTTGCCCACTTTCAGCCAGGCTTCCAGCCTGTCTCCTCTCCTGATCTGTTCCCTAATGTGAATGTGAAACTCCTCTGGGCTTGGCTAGGGTGGGGCCAGGACTGAGAGCCCTCACCACACCCAGACACTGGCACCTGCCCCGATCCACTCTGTGTTATCCTCTCCAAGGATAGCTCACATTGCACTCAGCCACGACAACTGGGGAAGCCCAGAACATTGGCACAGGGGGCAAAAGAGTAGCCCAGAGAGAGAAAGGGGCATGATTGATGTCGCCCAGCACAACAGCCACCCAGGGCTCCTTCCTACCTGCCCTGGGCTCCATGCACTAAGACAGAGTCCTTGAAGAGTGGTCTATAGACCCCCTGGTCTGAATGTTCTCAGCAGGAGGAGGATACACCCTAGAATGAAAGAATCAGAGCAGGAGGCAGGGGGTGGGGGCAGCAATCTGCATTCATTTCTGCAAGCTTCCAGGTTTTTCTTGTAGCCAGAACAATTGCAACCTCTCAGCTAAGACCTCTTCCAGGAGAAGACATCTTAGCAGGCCCTTAGCAGGCCCAAATACTTAAGATTTCAATCGAAAGAGTCAAATAAACCTTGACTGGACAGACAGTTGGACAAGGGAGCTGTCAGATAAAGTAACACACTCTAGGAGGACAAAGCACAGAGAGGCCCAGTGGAGAAGAAGCCCAGGCCAGTAAACATCTGAACTGGTCCACACCCCTCTTCACCCTGCCGGCCTCAGCACACAGAGGTCTGGACCTGATACCCTCTGAAGGCTGCTGAGCACAGTCCTCCCTTCCCTGAACTCCTCCAAGCCCACCATGAGAGTGAGACCTGGGGACAGCTGCAGGTGGATGCTCCTCTCCTTGGTTACACTGCAGGGTGGGGCCCGCCCTTTCAGGGACTGTTATCTGCAGCTTAAGAAGCCGCCTGGGTCAGTGGCTAAGCAGGCAGAGCTTATCTTGGGGGAGGGTTCGAGGGCCACAGAGCAGGCTGACCCAGAGGCCTCTAGCAAATGGAACCTTCACAGCTGGCAGGGACAGACCATGGCCACACCTGCTTTCACACAGGAAGCACTTGCTACGCTCCTATTGGGGACACCGTCCTAAGCCTAAGCGTGATGCTCCAATGCTTCATGCTTCAAGGGACACAAAGGTGATTCAGCCCACAGCCCCTACACCCCCTGCCTTAGAAAAGCCCACAAAGGAACAATATAGGAGACAAAGTGGTTCATGGCTTGAGGACAGGGTTGCAAACTCAGATGCCTCCGGTGACCAGAAAGATCACGTCAGCATATGAAATGGCTGGCTGGGGATGGGGTGAAGTGTACACGCCTCACCTCCAGCAATGATCCCTGAAAAATGTAGGCTCAAGGTTTTCCTATCTTCCAATTTTTGAAATAAAGCCAGAAGTCTGAGTTTTTATGTAAAACCTCTGGTTGGCAACCAGCTCAATATTTGGCATGGGCCAAACAAAATCTGCCCATAGGGCAAATGTGGCCTGCCAGTTTGTGACCTCTGTTTTCTTAAAATGGACAAAGAACACACTGTGGAGCTCAGTAGAGGCCAACTTCCCTACAGCTGAGGTACCTGGGAAGGCTTCCTGGAACAGGAGGCATTGGTGCTGGGCTGCAAGGATGCAGAAGGCTCTTCTGGGGAAGGAATCCTGGGTAGAGAGTAGGTAGTCCCTCTAGAACTGCAGAGGCCATAGGCAGGAACATCCTGGGCCTACAACCTGGCAGGCTGGACCAAGAGCCCAAGCCATCTAGACTCCTGCGTTTCCTCCCCAAAAAGGAGGCATGAAGCAGGCATAGAGGCATCAGTTTAGTTCTGTCCCCAGGTAACGGGAGGAAGGGGCCGCCAGCCCAGCAAACCTCTGGACTAAACTAAATCAATTGGTGGCAGAATAGCAAGGGTCCGATTTCATCCTCTTTCATCCTCGGAGCTTGAGGAACAGGTCAGCTAACAACAGCTCCGTGGGGGGAAGGGAGAGGAAGAGACAATGGAGAGACAAAAGGAGGTTGAGAATCACACCCTGCCTGGCCAGACCTGGCTGGTTACATAACCTTACCTCAGGGCAAAGCCAGGGAGGGCCTGGGCTAGGGAGTCCCAGAATGCAGAAAGGGTTTCCCCTGCCTCTCCTGCCCACCCCTGCTCTCCAAGCTGGTCCTGCAGCTCCTAGAAAGCCCAAAACAGAGTTCGGAGCCAGGGGTGGAGACTAAGACCCCAGGATCAGGTACTTAGAAGATCACTCAGCAAATTCATAGCAGAGCTACAACTACCAACAGCAAACTTTTACCAAATGATTACTTTGTACCAAGCACCTTTTACCAAATGATTACTTTGTACCTTTACACACATTATCTTATCTAAAAGTCTCACTGTAACATCATGAGATAAATACTATGATTGCCATTTTACAGAGGAAGCACAGACAAAGTAACTTACCCAATGTCACATAGCTCCTAAGTGGAAGAGCCAGCTCAGAAGCCAACAGCCCGTCTCCAAGACCACACCCTGAGCCACGATGCCACACTCCACCAGGCTACTTTCTCCTTGCACCACGCTGCCTGCCACCGCTTCTCAAGCCTGCAGTGCGCACAGCCCCCTGTCAGCACTCCACAGGGACATCCAGCCTTCTGATGATCTGATGAAACCAACAAACTCTTTCTTCATAAAAAGAAAGCACAGAAATGCCTACAACACACTGCACCTTTGGGAGCTCACGGACCCCTGAACTGGTGGGAATGGACAGGTCACAATCACAGGATACTCAAGAGACAGGAGGTAGCAGAGGGAGCCCACCCCCTCAGGTCCCCTGGGCCTCCTCATATCAACTTTCATCCACAGGCGTGGGCATGGATCGGTGCTCGGGGCCTCGTCATCCCTTCGGGGCTGGGAGAACAGAATGAATCACAGCACACAATGGCCTGCGCCTCTGTATCCACTGGGTGTGACTCACAGCTCCCAGCTGCTGGGCAGACGGTGCACAGCTGGGCTTGGCATCTGGACAGGGGTGGCATTACCAGGCGCACCATCTCAGTCTTCTCCCCACCAGTGGGCTCATCTCGCCCAAGACTAGACCTGGCCTTACCCCGTCCCCAGCAGCAATGAGCATTTCAAAGGGAACCCCTCATCAGCGACTGCCCAGCCCCCACGCCAGCCTCGTCCCAGGAGGTGGTAAGTCAAGATGGACAGCCTCTTGCAACACATGAGAAGATCCAAGACCTCGGCTACCTCACTGTGTGACCTAAAGCAGGCCCCCCACCTCTTAGCCTTCATTTCACCAACTATAAAGTGAGCAGACTACTTGATTGAGTCCTTCCCAGCTCCAAAGTCCTGAATCTATAAAAACAGCACCTGATGGCTGGGCATGGTGGCTCATGCCTGTAATCCCAACACTTTGGGATCCCAAAGCAGGTGGATCAGGAGTTTGAGACCAGCCTGGTGAACATGGTGAAACCCTGTCTCTACTAAAAATACAAAAAAAAAAAAAAGTTAGGCCGGGCACGGTGGCTCACACCTGTAATCTCAGCACTTTGGGAGGCTGAGGCGAGCAAATCACATGAGGTCAGGAGTTTGAGACCAGCCTGACCAACATGGTGAAACCCTGTCTCTACTAAAAATACAAAATCAGCCGGGCATGGTAGTGCTTGCCTGTAATCCCCGCTACTTGGGAGGCTGAGGCAGGAGAATGGCTTGAACCCAGGAGGCAGAGGTTGCGGTGACCCGAGATCACACCATTGCACTCCAGCCTGGGCAACAAGAGTGAAACTCTGTCTCAGAAAAAAAAAAAAAAAAAAAATGTAGCTGAGTGTGGTGGCACACACCTGTAATCCCAGCTATTCGAGAGGCCGAGGCAGGAGAATCAGCTGAACCCGGGAGATAGAGGTTGCAGTGAGCCAAGATCACACCACTGCACTCCACCCTGGGCAACAGAATGAGACTCCATCTCAAAAAA
>NC_045437.1:140164639-140178970 GCF_002776525.5 Piliocolobus tephrosceles
GGATCACGAGGTCAGGAGATCGAGACCATCCTGGCTAACATGGTGAAACCCCGTCTCTACTAAAAATACAAAAAACTAGCCAGGCGAGGTGGCGGGCGCCTGTAGTCCCAGCTACTCAGGAAGCTGAGGCAGGAGAATGGCGTGAACCCGGGAGGTGGAGCTTGCAGTGAGCTGAGATTGTGCCACTGCACTCCAGCCTGGGCGACAGAGCGAGACTCCATCTCAAAAAAAAAAAAAAAAGTACCTGACAAGCCTCACAGAGTGCTGGGATCCTGCCTTCAGAAAGTTACACAAACATCCTTCAGAGAAACAAAAGTCAAACCTAAAGCCTCTATTTCTTTTTTTTTCTAAGGATATCAAGAAGCCCTTTTTAACTTCCCTCATCCCACCTCCATTGTTCCAAATATCCTCTTAGGGCCCAGAAAATACATTTGGTTTCCGTCTGGGGTTTGGGCTTCTTGGTGCTCTTCCTCTTGGAGGCTGCCCCACCCCTTCTTGGCAGCCTCTTCACAAGGCACCTTCATCTCTACCCCCAGCACTGCTCTGGGCCACCCTGAGGGCGACAGCTTACTCAGCCTGCCAAAGAAGGGGTGGGGAAGGGACAGGTTTTGGGAAACAAAACCCTTCCTGGTTGTAACTGAGACAATTCTGGGTTCTGGCCTCAATAGTAATTCTGACTCCCTGTGTGGCCTGGGTGAGTCCCTGCTCCACTAGGCCTCAATCCCCTAAATGTGAAGTGAAGGAGTTCCTGTGTCAGAGAAAGACTGCCCACCCTTGGGCTACTGGGCAGCCACTTGGGGACACTGAGGCAGGAAAAGACAGCAGAGTGGACAGTGGGCTCTGATCTTGAATCTCACACCCCCTCTTGTTAGAACCAAAGGAGATCCACTCTTTTTGCTGTTTGAGGTGGGGTCTCACTATGTTGTCCAGCCTGGTCTTGAACTCCTGGGCTTAAGCAAACCTCCTACTTCAGCCTCTCGAATAGCTGGGATTTCTGGCACGTGCCACCATGCCCAGCTAGAGATCTACTTTTATCTCTCTGATTTGTTCTTTTGCCCTAGCAGTGGAACCTTGAACTCACCACTGAATCTCTTTGGGCCTCAGACAGCCCATCCACAAAACAGGAGAACAACAACGTCAGCAGTGGAAGCCCCAGCTTGGAGGCTGGAGCCCTAACCACCCAACACAATCCCATCCACCTTCCTCCAAAGGCTGACTCACTCATTTGACAAAACACACATTTGGAGACATCTTTAGAAAACCGCGATAAGTTGTGCCTGTGATACAAACACTCCATGACAATCCCTTACTGCTCTCCTTCCAATGAGATCACGCCTTTAAGCACCTCTATATATCTCCATAGAATTCTTAGATCTACCCTCTTGTGTGGCCTCAGTATTTTCATCTATTAAGCGGGGACAATAATGGTGATAATAGAGCCTACCTATAGGATTATCCTGGGGATTACTTCTGATAAGGTGACATGGAAGTGCCCAGCAAGCATTTATAAGTTGTCAATAAATGTGAGCAGCAATTATGATCATCATCATTAAAATTATTAGGCTGGGCGCGGTGGCTCACGCCTGTAATCCCAACACTGTGGGAGGCCGAGGCGGGTGGATCATGAGGTCAGGAGTTCGAGACCAGCCTGGTCAGTATGATGAAACGCTGTCTATAGTAAACATACAAAAATTAGCTGGGCGTGGTGGCATGTGCCTGTAATCCCAGCTACTCGGGAGGCTGAGACAGAAGAATCACTTGAACCCAGTAGGCAGAGGTTGCAGTGAGCTGAGATCACGCCACTGCACTCTACAGAGACAGAGCAAGACTCTATCTCAAAAAAAAAAAAAAAATTATTGAGACCAGGTGCAGTAGCTCACATCTGTAATCCTAGCACTTTGGGAGGCCAAAGCAGGTGGATCACTTGAGGTCAGGAGTTTGAGACCAGCCTGGCCAACATGGTGAAACCCCATCTCTACTAAAAATACAAAAATTAGCCAGGTATGGTGGCACACATCTGTAATATCAGCTACTCGTGAGGCCGAGGCAGGAGAATCGCCTGAACCTAAGAGGCAAAGGTTGTAGCGAGCCAAGATCACACCACTGCACTCCAGCCTGGGCAACAGAGTGAGACTCTGTCAAAAAAGAAAGAGAGGAGAGGGGAGGGGAGGGGAGGGGAGGAAAGAAAGAAAGAAATTATTGAGATGCTGACCAGATACAGTGGCTCATGCCTGTAATCCCAACACTTTGGGAGGCCCAGGTGGGAGGATCGCTCAAGCTCAGGAGTTGGAGACCAGCCTGCACATGGTAAAACCCCATCTCTACAAAAAATGCACGCAAATAAATAGCTGAGTGTGGTGGTGCACACCTATAATCCCAGCTACTCAGTAGGCTGAAGTGGGAGGATCCCTTGAACCTGGGAGGCAGAGGTTGCAGCAAGCCAAGATCGCGCCACTGCATTCCAGCCTCAGTGACAAAGTGAAATCCTGTCTCAAAAAAAAAAGGAAAAAAATTATCGAGATGCTCAAAACCACTGGATTGATAGCAGCTAAGTCCCCTCAGCCCTCTCAGACCACATATGACCATTGTAATCACACATGTGTGCACCCCCCACACACACACGTTTGCATATATACACCTAAGCACACTATTTTTTTTTTTTTTTTTTGAGATGGAGTCTTGCTCTGTTGCCCAGGCTGGAGTGCAGTGGCACAATCACGGCTCACTGCAACCTCCACCTCGTGGGTTCAAGCGATTCTCCTGCCTCAGCTTCCCAAGTAGCTGGGATAACAGGCACCCATCACCACGCCCAGCTAATTTTTGTATTTTAGTAGAGATAGGGTTTCCACCACGTTGGCCAGGCTGGTCTCAAACTCCTGACCTCAGGTGATCCACCCATCTCAACCTCCCAAAGTGCTGGGATTACAGGCATGAGCCACCACGCCTGGGTCTAAGCACACTATTCTTTAAGGCAGAGGCCATGCTCTCTGCCCAACCCGTGTCCTGGCCCCAGCCCCAGAAGACAGCTGCCCTGGCACCCATGCTTGCCACCCACAAAATCTCCCCTGCTCTTCCAGCTCCCCAATCCTGCCTTCCTCATGTTGCCCCAGCACTGGCTCCTGTAATCATGCTGGGGTTCTGTTGTATCCTATCATTGTGTCACGAGATTGTTTCCTGGGGGATAGGGAGCTGTTACAAGATGGGGGCTCCTTGAAGACAGGGTGGTGAGAAGCTGGGCTTTACTCTGGGTCCCCCATATCTGCTGGGTGACTGAATATGCTGAAAACAAGAGAGCCCAAGGAAACAGGCATCAGTTTTTTTTTTAATGACCTATCCTAGTGTTTCTCGAAATTCAGCATGCGGCAAGGCGCGGTGGCTCACACCTATAATCCCAGCACTTTGGGAGGCTGAGGTGGGCGGATCACCTGAGGTTAGGAGTTCAAAACCAGCCTGGCCAACATGGTGAAACCCTGTCTCTACTAAAAATTCAAAAATTAGACGGGCATGTAGCAGGCACCTGTAATCCCAGTTACTTGGGAGGCTGAGATGGGAGAATCACTTGAACCTGGGAGGCAGAGGTTGCAGTGAGCTGAGATCGCACCACCGCACCCCAGCCTGGGTAACAAGAACGAAACTGCCTAAAAAAAAAAAATCAGCATGCAGTAGAATCATTGGGAGGGTTCCTAAAACAGATTGCTGAATCCCACCCTCCAGGGTATCTAATTCAGTAGGTCCAGTATAGAGCTAGATAATTTGCACTTCTAACAAGTTCCCAGGTAATGCTGATGCTACTGGTCCAGAAACAAACTTTCAGAACCACTGACTTAGCCTGCAGGTGGATCAGAGAGCGCTTCCGTGAATAGATGGTGCTTACACTCACAGAAGCATGAACAGGAGCTGCTCAGGCATAAGGAGAGGGGGAGGGAATGAATGCAGGCAGAGGATGCAGCATGAGTAAAGGCCCTGCTATGACAACACTCATTTCTCCTCATCTGGCCTCTGCCTGGGCAGGTCATATTTGCAAGGCTGGTAGTGTAAACCAGAGATGGCTGCCGTGCAGCAATGACTATTGCAAACCTCCACCTAATGCCACCCTGGGACCTGCCCAGACAGGCCAATCCCCTGGACAGACTGGGATGATAACCTCAGGTCTGAACGAGGCCAGAATCCTCACCACATCTTAATCACATGAGCTCCAGGATTCTGCTCCCACCTCCAGAAACAGGGAGCTCGCTCCCTGCAGACACAATCCCTTCCATCTTGGCTTACTCTAATTTTTTTTTTTTTTTTAAGTCTTCTCATTACACTGAGTTGAAGTCAGCCTCTCCTGGCCCATCCACCCACTGGATATGCCTTCCAGCACCTCACACAACAAGTCTACTTCTGCTGGCCAGAGCAACGCCAGCAGTGGGCCCTGACTGTCATCCCCTGGTACTAAACTTCTCCAGGCTAGCCACCTACCTCTCTTAGCCTTGGTTGTTACATCTGCTAAAAGGGAATAATAATAATGCCTATCTCTTACTGCTGTTGTGAGGATTAAATGAGCTCTTTAGTCAATAATATCAACTACAATAATAATGATAACTCACATAGATTGGGCTCACAGTGTGTTATCTTTCTAAATGCTGTCAGATGGGGACAATTATCATCCCCTTTGTACAGAGGAAGAGCTAAACAGCTTGCCCACGTTCTCACACATAGGAAGCAGCCCAGCAGGGACCTGAACACAGGCCACCTGGCTCCAGAGCCTGGCACTCAACCTTTGCTCTGTATGGATCTCCTAGTCACCTGCCCCAAGACCAAGCCCATGTCACCTATCTCTGCCACCATCCTCTTCCCCTTCCCAAGCAAAGTGAGGCTGGGTGGGAGGCCTCAAAAAGCTCTAGCCCATAGCAGTGTGGGGCACGGTTCCCTGGTTACAAGGACAGCCACAGGGCTGCCAGCCTAGTGGCACCTTCCCAGCCAGCCCAATTTATCTGGTGTAAGCTTTAGACATCCTTCAACATGGTCACCAGGGAGGAAATTGAGCCCGTGGAACTTGAGCACCTTAGGCTTGATGACAGGGCATAACAAAGAAATCCTGTCCAGCTTCCTAGACGAGACCAGATGTTCCCACATGCCATGCAAATTGCTCTATCTCTCCAGGCCTCAGTTTCCTCATCTGCACATGCCATCTCGGGCCATTAGGCAGAAAGTTCAGAAACTCAAATTCCAGGGATTCTTTCTCTCATCTCTAAAAGGACAGATCCCCCCTAGCTACAAACAATGATCACAACAACTGTTATCTTTGAACAGCTTCTACTTACTGCACACTTCCTATGTCAAAGCACCTCCCAAACAAAACAGAACTATTATTGCCCCCATTGTGAAGTTAAGGAAACTGATTTCCACGGAGATTTAGGTAATTTACCCTAGATCATGCAGTTAATAGTGACAGAATGGGGATTTGAACCCAGGACTTTTGATTCCACTCTACAACAATGCACACCCCCATTGGAAACCAGTCATGTATAGCCCCTGCCTCCAGAGCACAGAGCCTAGAGGAGATGAGACTGTCTTTAGGAAGCTAGAGTTCAAAGGTAGGAGCCGAAGGGCCCATGACAGGTCCAGGTAACAGGTTCTGCACATGTAAAGGAGGGAGCAGGCAATGCCAGCTCTGGAGAATTAGGGATGGCTGCATGGAAGAGGTGACCCTGGAGCTGGGTAGGGAGGATTTTGGGGTGAGCAAGGGGAAGTGACTGGAGTGCAGCATGTTCACCATGAGCAGATTTGTAGAGGCAGGAGGGGCCAGGAGCACAGCCAGGGAGAGGGAAAGAGGCCAGTGCTGCTTGAGGGTTGAGGGGGAGTGGGAGAGGGGGCACTGCAGTCACACAGCAGGCCCTTCCCATACATTGCCCTCAAATAAACAAACGCTCATTCATCATGCACATTTTAAAATTAGATTAATCCAATCTGTATTAAAGAAATAAGGTGAGTAGAAATAAAAAGGACCAGGAGGCAACTTAGCACAAACTCTCCTCCATCTAGATAAGCATTTTGACGGCAAATTGGCTTTAGCCCTGAGGCCACAGGGTCCAGGACCTCTGCCCCCAAAACATCCACCCCTTCCACTGTGCTCCACACCTCCAAGCCGGAAGCTGCTAGGCAGAGCTTTGTAAGAGCCCCACAGACAGAGAAAGCAGCTTTGCTGGTGACCCCTAGAAACGAAGAGAGCCTCCTTTAACCTTCACTGCAGGGAAGGAGGGGAACAACCCCTCCCCTCCGCCCCGTCTTCACTTTCAAATCCACAAACTCACCAGCCCTTTTGCCCTAAGCCCTACTGATTCAGCCTGATTCATGATGTAGCCTTATTTCTTCACAGGTGAGGAAAGAGAGACTGACCCCATTTCACAGATGAGAAATGGAAGCAGAGGGTTCAAGTCCTCTGTGAAAGCACAGTCCTTAGCCCAGCTCTGGCCACTGCTCCAGACATCCCCAAGAGGCCCCTTGACAGTCAGCTGGACTGAGTGTATTCCAAAGGGCAAGGACTCTCCCAGTGGAGCTCTGCAGGCCAGGCCAAATGGAACTCCCCAGGATGTGCAGGAAGGGCAACTCCAAAGCTATGAGAAAAGCAGGGGGTGGAAGTGGGCCGGGCACCATTCAAATGCTGAGATTCTTGGGTGAAAAGGGAACTGAGAGTGGCCACCCAGGCCTGCCCCTGCTGGTGCATCCTCCTGCCACTTCTGCAGCTCTCCAGGCTCTTTGCATACCTTCAGCCATGCTATTCTCGCCTTCTTTCTGGGCAGCTTACTTCCTGGCTAGCTTCCTTGGAGCTGTCACCCTTGTTGCTTTCTCCATCCTCAGGAACTCTGAAGGACAAGACTATGCCCCCTACCTGTAGAGGGCCTTTCAGGGATTTGAAAGCAGTAATACTGCCCCTTAAGGGTTATTCACCAAACCTTAAGACCACCTGTGATGACCCCAAATGCCAAGACAGCTACAAAGTCCTGCAGCTTCCCCCGCCTTTCCTCTCAGTCCACTGCCTGAGTCAGCCTGTGGTCAGCTTTCTGCAGGACCATGATGAGCGCCATCTCTGGCCTGGTCTTAACCCTGCCAGTCTTGCTACCATCTTTGGTCAAAAGACCCCTGAGAAGCAACACAGCAAGGCAGAAATAATTCAGGCCTGGGTTCAAATTCCAGCTCTACAAGTGACTCCACCCCTCTGAGCCTCTATTTCCCCATCTGAAAATGGGGCAGGGATAGGGGTTACCAGCAGCAGCAGCAGCAGGAGCAGCAGCAGCTACTTTGCAGGGTTTTGTGAGATTTCAATGGGGTGTCTGTAAAGAGCCTGGCATGGTGCCTGACACAAGGCACAGGAACAGGCATCGAGTCAATGAGCTACTTACAACCCTCTGTCCTCTCTATAGGCTCCAGAATAAAATCCAAACTCCTGAGCAGGGCACTGCAGGCTCCGCATGACCTAATCTTGTCTCCTATTGTCCCATTTCCCACAGTCTGCACCCTCGAAAATACTTCCTTCTCCAGGAAGCCTTGCTGACATGAATAAGCAGAGAGCGTTTCCTTCCACTCGCCTTCCAAAACCCATCTATAACTGATCAGATCCTGCCCCATAGCCATCATTTGAATCCTTGTCTTCTGTCCCCCATCAGAACAGCCTCTCCAGAATCCAGCAGGACTGCACCCCATTTCATGTCCCCTGTCACCCTCAGCCACAGACATTTTCCATACACATTTCACAAATTACCCTAATGTTCCATTTCAAGTAAAGAATGTCCAAGTCCTCCAAACAGTCCAGATATTTCAAGCCATATTCAAATCCAAATTCCAGGCCAGTAGAAGTCTGCCCAACCTCTAGAGACTTGCAGGCCTGGCTTTGGTCCCAAAGCATGGAAGGGTGGAAAAAGCACAGCCAAGCAGGTCCAAAGCCCAGGGCAGAGAGAGCTCTGGGCTGCCTAGACCAGAGCCCATTTGTGAGTTTCTCAGACGCCAACCCCCAGCCTATGATCTTAAATTCTTGACCACATCCTCAACTTGTGATTACAAAACTGTTCCTAGCACACCTCCTTGTGACAGGAGGCTCACTATCCATTTTCTCTTGCTTTGCTTGCTTGCTGGGGTCCTCCCTTTACTGTTGATTCCCCCAGAGGCCCTTCTTCTTGCTCTGACCACAGTGAAAGGGACAGTCTGACCATATGACAAGTCAGTCTTCCAACTCCTCCATTCAATGCCCTGCTTTTCTGAGTCCCCTCAATGTCCAGCAAAGCAACGGAATTTCCACATTTATTCCTACAAGCTATCGGCCCAGCAGGGTTCCCTATTCCCAGGGCCCTCAAAAAGCCTACAAACCCTGCAAAATCAGACACAGTGCTGGAACACCCCTCGGAGCAGGCTGAAATGCACAAACTTCCCTTCCCCAAGAACTTCTCTCATTATCTACCCCCACCCACCACACTGTTTCTCAGCCCTAGATTTAAGATGTTGTTAATTAAACTGCAATTTGTTTTCCATTTTTAAAGTAATTACTCAAGGACCTCAATCAGAGCCTGATCAGTACTCATAAGATGTCACCCTCACCAAATGATTGGGCCAGCCCAGGGTGTGAAAGCCAGCAGAAGTCTAAGCCACCTCACACATTCACTTGTGGAATATTTACTGAGGGCCTGCAGGGTGCCCAGTACTGAGCTAGCTAGGCTCAGGAACCTGTACACACATGCATTCTCCATTAGGGTTCTGCAATCCTGACACTATTACTACCCTCAAGGACTTTGGGGTTGGGGCATCCAGACCTGTCTATTAGTTAGCAATGAGGACCCCTGCCATGGCCAAGTTACACAAGAACACCCTTGCCCCACCTCTGCCCCCCGCTGATCTGAAAGTAACCTGGTCTGAATGAAAAGATGCGGCTGTCCCTGGGTGCCAGGGAGAGAGGCCTGTTGACAAAGCCACCAGCTGTCTCCAGTCACAGCCAGGGAGACGGGCTTCTCCCTGCACCACCGGCACTGCCATAGACCCAGTAGCCAGCAACAGCACTTGGACCATTAGGGAGTTCCAGGCCCAGTCTCCAACTGACCTCCCCCCTGCTCCAGCTGCCTATGTTAACAAGAGCCAGGGCACAAGACCTCACTTGGAACAAGTACCAGGCAGAAGGGAGCATTACCTGCGGGTGGGGGAAATGGTGAAGAGGACAGATGTCCCCATAATTTCAACTGAAAATGAAACTGTACAAGGCCAAAGTCATAAAAATTTTTTAAAAAAGGAGAAATAAACTGTGAGCTGTCACAGCAAGACATTGTAGGGATCTGTGGTTGAGACACAGGCTGAGAAATGGAGGTAAAATTCCAGCTCCACCACTTTCTATCTGTGCGACCTTTACAACCCTGTGCCTCAGTTTCCCCCTCCATAGAATGTGGTTAACAGTAATTGGGGGAGAATTAAATATGAATGTATGTAAAGCAATGAATTCGTCCAGCGCCTAACACACGGTAAACGTGAAATGTACTTGTTGAATATAAGCATGCCACCATTTGCTGAGGTACCACACACTCCTCTCATCCTTACTCTAGCAAATACTATTCTCCCCATTTTACAGGTGAAGCAACTGAGGCTAGGGGAAGGTAGGGAACCCACTCAAGGTCACACCGCTGGAAACTTGACAAACAGCCAGGTTGCTCTGAACAGACCAGGGGGCAAAACTGCCTGCAGGCCATTCTGAAAGCTCTCCAAGGTGGGGAGGGCGACAATGGGGCGTTCAGGGGGTGGGGCTCTGTATTCCCTGAGCCTCACAGGGCACACCGGGGTGCTCGAGTCTGCAAAGAGCCAAGTGGCCAGTCCCCGGATTCCCGGCCGGTCCCAGAGCTCACCCGTCCCACGGGTGGCCCCTCCTCACCCCTGTCCCAGGGCGTTAAAGAGCTGCCTGCAAAGGGAGAACTTCTTGCTCCCGAGACCCTGAGGAAGGAGGGGAGTTAGAGACCAGGCCGCTCAGAGCCCGCAGAAAACCGGTCCGGCTGCCTTAGCCTTCGCGAAGCAGGACCCGGCCTCTAACCCCCTCCCTCGCTAGACAAAAGTTTCCCCTGTTCGGGAGCAGCGGAGGGGGAGGGGGCATTCCTCGTGAGTGACATTATCCGTGACCTACAGCTGCCGCGCTGCCCTCGCCGGCACCCCAGCCTGCCCTCAGCCCCGCGCGGCCCCCCACCCCTTTGTCCTCCCACCCCCGCGCGCGGGGCCCGGCCGACTCCACCCGCCCGCCCGGCGCCCGCCCGCACCAAACTTGCGCCGGCGGCCGCTGGGGCCCCGCGCGGCCTGCACGCCGGGCTCGGGCCCCGCCGGCTAGGCGACAGGGGACTGGCAGGCCCGGGCCCTCCCGGCCTCTTACCTGCCACGGCTGGGGCGCCACTCGGGGGAAGGGGCGCTCCCGGAGAGGAGCGGGACGCCTGGTTCCCCTGGGCCGTGCGTGCGCCTCCGGGCTCCAGCCCGGGCCAGGGTTAACCCCTTCGCGGCCGCCTCCCGCCGCTCCCACCCCCGCTCCACGCCGCCGCCGCCGCCTCCTCCCGCCCGCTCTCCTCCCCCTCCCGCTCCCTCCCGGTGCCCAGCCCCCAGTCCCGGCCCGGCGCTGCGCCGGGGCAGCTCGCAGCCTCCCCCTCGTCCCGCGGCGGGGAGGGGTCTCCCTGGAGACTGGAGGTTGGGGCGCGCTGCCTCGCCCCCTAGCCCGGAGGGGCGTACCTGTGCGCCGAGAGCCCCCCAGCCCGTCTCCCCTTACCTCCTCGGCCCAGCGCCTACCTCCCCGAATCGCGGCCTCTGGGAGCGGGGTTCGATTCCGTGATGCCGCGTGGGTGCCGGCCAGAGAAGGGTTCCGGGGGCCGGGACGGCCGGCGGGCGTGCGGTGAGCGCCCCGGGGCGGGGGCTGGGGCGGGACCGGGCGCTGCTATCGGGACTGGATTTCTCGACTTCCACCCGGATTCTCCCTCGGCCCTCCCGGCCGATTCGGTGCTGCTCGGCGACCACGTGACGCGGGCTGCCTTTGACCCCTATCTCCGAGCGGGTAGGGGGCGGGGGCCGGAGGGGGTGTCAGATGCAGGACCCACGAGGGCCGGGGCGGCTGCCTGGCGTCCCCGAGGTGGTGACCCCGGGAAACAAAGCCCGGGGGGAAACCAACAAGTTATTCGGGGTCAGAGACGAAACAGCGCTGGGGGTCGGGAGAGGCGGCAGAGAGAATGTGAGAGACAAAGACCCGCGCCCGCCGCGGCTCTGAGGGCCCTGGGAGCGCTCCAGCTAGGCTCGAGAGGGCCTCCAGGCTCTTACACCGCTGGGCTTGTGACAGCTCTCCAGGACCTCCTGGGACAGCTCCCGGACCACCAGTGCTCTGCCAGAGTGACCCCTCCTGGGCAGACCGTCCCTCCCCCAACACATACCTTTGCCCTGACTCTCGAAAACCCATTTATCGTGATTATCTGGTTCATTTACTGGTTTCATTGTTTACTAGAATGTCATCTCTCCCAACAAGTTGTTCCCAGCAGAATCCCCTCTCCTGGCACAAAACAAGCAGATGAAGAGGTAAATGACCTTGTGCAAATCTCTTCTCCCGCTGAGCTTGTCTCCCACCCCCACCCCCCCACCCCCCCGTTATTCTAACCATCCCAAGGACTCTGCAAATTAGGCAGAATGACAGTGGTTGTCCCCATTAAACAGATGGGAACAATGAGGCTCAGAGAGATGAGATGGCTTGGCAGGTTAATGAGAGCCTAGGCTGGCACTCGGATCGGCCTGCTCCCAGTGGATGGCTTTCTGCCATCCCATGAGCCAGCCTGTAAAATGAGCAGGTTGAGGTTGGATGAGTGAATCCCTTAAGGAGCTTGCTAAGGATGCAGATCACCAGGCCCCTGGAGATCCTGAGTCTGGGAAACAATGGATTGGTGGATTCCTAAGGACCTTTAGAGGCTCGAGATTATCCAACTGGGCCAGGCGCGGTGGCTCACGCCTGTAATCCTAGCACTTTGGGAGGCTGACTTGGGCGGATCACAAGGTCAGGAGTTCAAGACCAGCCTGACCAACATGGTGAAACCTCCTCTCTACTAAAAATACAAAAATTAGCTGGGGGTGGTGGTGCACGTCCGTAATCCCAGGTACTCAGGAGGCTGAGGCAGGAGAAAATCGCTTGAACCCTGGAGGTGGAGGTTGCAGTGAGCTGAGATCATGCCACTGCACCCCAGCCTGGGTGACAGAGCAAGACTCTGTATCAAAAAAAAAAAAAAAAAAAAAATTTAGATTATCCAACTGTAGGAACAAAGCTCAAAAAATATACAAGGCCGGGTGTGGTGGCTCACGCCTATAACCCCAACACTTTGGGAGGTTGAGGCAGGCGGATCACTTGAGGTCAGGAGTTGGAGACCAGCCTGGCCAACATGGTGAAACCTGTCTCTACTAAAAATACAAAAAAAAAAAAAAAAAAATTCACTGTGCATGGTGGCAGGTGCCTGTAATCCCAGCTACTCTGGAGGCTGAAGCAAGAGAATCGCTTGAACCCAGGAGGTGTAGGTTGCAGTGAGCTGTGCCACAGCACTCCATCCTGGGTGACAGAGCAAGACTCTGTCTCAAAAAAAAAAAAAAAAAAAAAAGGCTGGGTGTGGTGGCTCCCGCCTGTAATCCCAACACTTTGGGAGGCCAAGGTGGGTGGATCACGAGGTCAGGAGTTCCAGACTAGCCTGGCCAACATGGTAAAACGCTGTTTCTATTAAAATACAAACATTAGCCAGGTGTGGTGATACATACCTGTAATCCCAGCCACTCAGGAGCCTGAGGCAGGAGAATCACTTGAACCTGGGAGGCAGAGGTCGCAGTGGGCAGAAGTTGCAGTGGGCAGAGATCACGCCATTGCACTCCAGCCTGGGCAACAGAGTGAGACTCCGTCTCAAAAAAAAAAAAAAAAGGCCGGGCACGGTGGCCCACACCTGTAATCCCAGCACTTTGGGAGGCCAAGGCGGGCGGATCACAAGGTCAGGAGATCGAGAGCATCCTGGCTAACACGATGAAACCCCATCTCCACTAAAAATACAAAAAATTAGCCGGGTGTGGTGGCAGGCGCCTGTAGTCCCAGCTACTCGGGAGGCTGAGGCAGGAGAATGGTGTGAAACCGGGAGGCGGAGCTTGCAGTTGCAGTGAGCCGAGATCACACCACTGCACTCCAGCCTGTGTGACACAGTAAGACTCCATCTCAAAAAAAAGAGTGGGTGGGGTTGGATGAGTGAATCCCTTAAGGGGCTTGCTAAGGATGCAGATCACCAGGTCCCTGGAGTCCCTGAGTCTGTGGGTCTGTGGTAAGGCTGGGGCAAATTTGGAAAACAGTGGATTGGTGGAATCCTAAAGACCTTCAGAGGCTCAAGATTATCTAATTGTAGGAACAAAGCTCAAAAAATATACAAGCCACCACAGCAAAGCAAAGGAGGACAAAGAAGCCAAGTCAGACACGTGAAGGTGGGACAGACTCCTGTTTCCTCCAAAAGCCAACCTCCTTGTGCTGAGGAAAAGGGCTTTCTGTCAGCCTACTCATATCTCAGAGGGGGAAGGAAGTGGAGGCCTTAACAAAGTGAGATGCTGGGGGATGGGACCAAGCTTCTGACTTCCATATGTGACCATGTGATACCTTTGGACTGGGTATAGTCAGATAGGACTGGACCTGATGGTGATGACCATGAACCCAAACTGCAGGCCACATACAGAGATATGCTTGTGACTTCCTAGAACGTGGTCCTGTCACTCTACTAGTTTGGTGAGGGAAATTAGCATAGACCAGCAAATTCTCCTTGGTGATCTGTGTTCCTGTACTCAGCAGTCTAAAATCCTTGAAGATGGTCTGGGTCTTTCTCATGCTAATTTCTGCCTTAGAGGGCCCCTTCCAGCTGCTTGAGGCCCTGTGAGCATCTTCTCTGTGACAGGCACTGTGATCCTGGTAAGGCAGATGCAGAGTTGAAAGAGACAGGAGCTTGCACTCTCAATAACTGTCCATATTTGTTTGGTGATGACCTGCATGTCCCTCCTTATGTCCAGAGGCTGGGGGAGCTGAGTGCCTGCTGGTGAGATATAGTGCAATGCTGTGGCTTAGGGAAGAGAGGGGAGCCTTTTTTTTTTTTATTTTTATTTTTTGAGACGGAGTCTCGCTTTGTCACCCAGGTTGGAGTGCAATGATGAGATCTCAGCTCACTGCAACATCTGCCTCCCAGGTTCAAGTGATTCTCCTGCCTCAGCCTCCAGAGTAGGTGGGATCACAGATGCCTGCCACCACGTCTGGCTACTTTTTGTATTTTTATTAGAGATGTGGTTTCACCATGTTGGTCAGGC
>NC_045437.1:140179070-140190371 GCF_002776525.5 Piliocolobus tephrosceles
TAAACTCTAAATGGCCACAAACATTTTTCTTTAATATGACTCTTAACTTACTTTCTCTAAACTTCAGTTTGATATGTAGTAGTTGTTGGTACCATAGTAGTTGTGTAGTTCAAACTCACCAGTCATGAGTTTTCATTCTTGGATATGTTAGTGTCTTTGAGGTCAGGAAGAAAGAACAGAAGTCACTAATGTTAATAGCAGAAACTTTAACATTATAGGAATAAAAGTGGTAATAATAGATGAGCAGAAACCTTAATTCAAGAAATACTTGTTTCAAAAAATTATTATTCTGTACCTTCTGTGTAAAATGCCCATTACTAGGCCTGGGCCCTGGACTTTAAAAGAGCATATAGTCTAGTTGTAATGGATCGATAATTTAAAATGTAAAGGAAGGGGTAAGGGAAGCAGCCGTATATGAATTCCTTAGAAGGAAAGTTGGTGTTATTTTCCCTTTTTCTTTCCTTTTCTTTCTTTCTTTTTTTGGAGATGGTATCTTGCTCTGTTGCCTGGGCTGGATCGACGTGATGCGATCTCAGCTCACTGCAACTTCCGCCTCCTAGGTTCAAGTGATTTTTCTGCCTCACCTCCTGAGTAGCTGGGACTGCAGGTGCGCACCGCTATGCTTGGCTAATTTTTGTGTTTTTATTAGAGATGTGGTTTCACCATGTTGGTCAGGCTGGTCTTGAACTCCTGACCTCAAGCAATCCACCTGCCTCAGCCTCCCAAAGTGCTGGGATTACAGGCATGAGCCACCACACCTGGCCTTCCTTTTATTTTTTTTTTAGATGGAGTTTTGCTCTTGTCCCCCAGGCTGGAGTGCAATGGTGTGGTCTCAGCTCACTGCAACCTCTGCCTCCTGGGTTCAAGCAATTCTCCTGCCTCAGCCTCCCAAGTGGCTGGGATTACAGGCGTGTACCTCCACACCTGGCTAATTTTTGTATTTTTGTTTGTTCGTTTGTTTTTCAGTAGAGACAGGGTTTCACCATGTTGGTCAGGCTGGTCTCAAACTCCTGACCTCAAGTGATCCACCCGCCTCGGCCTCCCAAAGTGCTGGGATTGCAAGCATGAGCCACTGTGCCTGGCCAGAGGGGAGCATATTGAGGGAGATTTTACAGGAGGCATCTTCTGAGCAGGGTCAGCAAGAATGGATGGGATCAGGGTGGGGAGATGGACATTCCCAGCACAAGGAACAACTTGTACAAAGGCCACGTGGAAGGCTCAGGAAAAGCAGAGTGTTGCATGGGGGAAGGGGATGGAGGAAGCAGGAAGGAAAAAAATGAGCAAGAAAACTGGAGAGGTGGTCAGGAGCAGATGATGGGTGACCTTGTGTGTGACAAGGTCCACGGACTGGACCTTATCCTGAGGGCCTGGCAGAATGAGCAGACTGTGGGCAGGTGAAAGAGGTGATAGGAGTAACCTGTGGGAATGTGGAGGGGAAGGGAAGGGCTGGAAGCCAACAGGTCAGTCAGGTCAGGGAGCCAAGCTCCCTGGCTCACTAGGGGAGGGGCAGATCCACAGCTTTTGGGGACAGCCTGTGAATTGGGGTGACTTCATGTCTCTGGCAGCCCTTGTTCCTCTTCTCAGGTCTTCTGAGTTACTCTTCACTGAGCCGGGCCCAAATCCTTCCAACTCGCTGTCACCCGGAGAGCCTATAAGGAGGCGAGGCCCAGGCCCCACCCAGGGAGCTGGTTGCCACGGGTCCAGGTGAAGCGTGGGACGTACATTTCTAACCACACCCTGGGAGGTTCTGAGGAAGACTGCTCTTGAGGGCCTGGCTCCTCCCTCTCCATAGGACCATCCCCTGCCTAGACTCCATCCTCGACCCCAGGTGGCTCCCACTACCCACTTCACACCCCCGCTGGGGCTATCCCAAAGTCAGCTCCAACTCAGTAAGTCAAAGGCTGAACTCACCAACCTGCTTCTCCTCTTCCTCCAGTGTGTCCAATTCACATGTTCAGTCCTAAAACCTGACACTCCACTCGTCCCCACATCCCATCCATGAGCCAGTCCCATAGGTCCTGTGTCCAGTTTTCTTCCCTAACCCAACCCCATCTTTTCTTTTCTTTTGAGATGAAGTCTTGCTCTGTTGCCCAGGCTGGAGTGCAGTGCTGTGATCTCAGTTCACTGCAACCTCCGCCGCCTGAGTTCAAGCAATTCTCTGCTTCAGCCTCCTGAGTAGCTGGGACTATAGGCGCCTGCCATCACGCCCAGCTAATTTGTTTATATTTTTAGTAGAGATGGGGTTTCACCATCTTAGCCAGGCTGATCTTGAACTCCTTACCTCGTGATCCATCCGCCTTGGCCGGTGCTGGGATTACAGGTGTGAGTCACCGCACCCGGCCCTCTTATCACTACCACCCTAGTCCAAGCTGCACAGGTCTCTGCCCTGACCATGTTTACAGCCTCCTCACTGTATCTGTCCCTCTCTCTGACTCTATTGCAACATCATCATGACCATTTCCTAATTAAAACCACAAGAATGGCCCATAGTTCCCAGGATAAATTATCTGCCTTGTCCTGCCTTATTGGCTCCACCGCCCTCAGCAGTATACTCCACCTTCCCCTTTACCTAATTTCCCATGTAGAGTATGGATGCCATAATATGCCATAAGATTAGAGTTTAAAATAAAAATAAATAAATAAAATAGAGTATGGACTTAAGCTAGTCTTCCTGGGTTTGAATCCCGACTCTGCCACATATAAACTATGTGACCTTGGGTCAGTTTTGCAAGCTTTCTGTGGTCAGTCGTCCTCTCTAAAGTGTGGATAATAATAGTACAACATACCTCCCAGGGCTGTTGTGAGAATTAAATTAGTTAAATATGTAAAGCCCTCAATGTGTTATCTGTTACAGGACAAGCACTGTACAGTTACAGTTATCCCTCAGTATCCATGGAGGAATGATTCCAGGACCTTTCATGGATATCAAAATGAGTGGATATCCCTGATATAAAATGGCTTAGTATTTTCATATAACCTGTGCACATCCTCCCATATACTATAAATCATCTCTAGATTACTTATAATACCTAATACAATGTAAATTGTATGCAAAGAGTTGCTATATTGTTTAGAGAATAATGACCCAAAAAAAGTCTGTACATGTTCAATACAATTTTTAAAAATATATTTTTGATCCATGGTCGGTTGAATCCACAGATGCAGAATCTGTGGGTATAGAGGGTTGACTGTTTAAATGTTAGATGAATGATTCATTGTGATCCTTTAAGTCTGATATATATTTTTTCTTTTTTTCTTTTTTCTTTTTTTCCTGCAGGCTGGACTGCAGTGGTATGATCACGGCTCCCTGCAGCCTTACCTTCCAGGCTCAAGCAATCCTCCCACCTCAGCCTTCCAAGTAGCTGGGACTTCAGGCATATGCCACCAAACCCAGCTAATTTTTAAATTTTTTATAGAGACAGAGTTTCACCATGTTGCCCAGGCTGGTTTGAACTCCTGGGCTCAAGCAATCTGCCTATCTCTGCCTTCCTCAGCCTCCCGAAGTACTGGGATTACCAGCCTTTTTTTTTTTTTTTTTTTTTTTTTTAATGTGTCGCGGTCTCGCTGTGTCATCCGGACTGAAGTACAGTGAGCAAGATCACAGCTTGCTGCAGCCTCGAACTCTTGCATTCAAGCATTCCTCCCATCTCAACATCCCTAGTAGCTGGGACTACAGGTGCATGCCACCATACCCAGCTATAGGTCTCAGAGTAAACTTAATTTCCTCCTGGACTTTCCCGCAGACCCTAATCCAAACCAGGCTTCCTGTATACACTTCACATTTCCCTCTTTATCACCCTCATAGTTACCTGTCAGCTGCCACTCTCTCCCTCTAGATTGTGAGCTCCATGTGGGCAGAACTGTGTTTGTCTCAGACGCCCTGAGCCCCAGTTCCCCAAACAGCACCAGGCACATTGTAGGCAACCAGCACATACTTGCTGAATAAACAGATGAAATGAAAGTTCACAGGTTCATCATGAAACAGAGGACACTGTCTGCCTAACAAAATGCCCATCAATGGTACTTCACTCATTCATTCAACAATTATTAGTGCCTCTTCTATAGTCTTCCTCACACCATCCTGGTGGCAGAAGGGAAATAGGGAGACACAGAGATGAATAAGACAGATGTGGTTCCTGTCCTCAAAGACTCTACAGTCCACTGTGAGAAGGTGCTGTAAAACATAGGAAGATACAGTGCAGTGCAGCCACGTTGTTTTAGTCTGTAACAATTTTGTTTCCTAGGAGGCTGGGGCTGGTCTTTGGAACAATGAAAGTGAAAAGTAACCGAAAACAAATACTGTTTCCTGCTTTAGCCAGCACCACCAGTTCCCAGCAAGCTACTTTTCTGTCTCTCTCCCTCCTTCCCTCCCTCCCTCCGTTCTTCCTTTTTTTTTTTTTTTTTTTTTTTTGTTGTTGTTTTTTTGAGACGGAGTCCCACTGTGTTGCCCAGGCTGGAGTGCAATGGTGCCATCTCCACTCCTGCAACCTCCGCCTCCCAGGTTCAAGTGATTCTCCTGTCTCAGCCTCCCAAGTAGCTGGGATTACAGGCATGCCACCAGGCCCAGCTAATTTTTGTATTTTTAGTAGAAACGGGGTTTCACCATGTTGGTCAGGCTGGTCTCAAACTCCTGACCTCGTGATCCATCCACCTCGGCCTCCCAAAGTGCTGGAATTACAGGCATGAGCCACCATGGCCGGTCCCTTTCTTTCTTTTTTAACAGGGTCTTGTTCTGTGGCCAAGGTTGGAGTGCAGTGGAGTGATCACGGCCCACTGCAGCCTTGACATCCCAGGCTCAAGCAATCCTCCCACTTCAGCCTCCTGAGTAGCTGGAACTACAGGCACATGCCGCCTAATTTAAAAAGAAAAATTTTGCAGAGGCTGGGCACAGTGGCTCATGTGAGGCGGGAGGATCACTTGAGTCCAGGAGTTCAAGACCAGCCTGGGTAACATAGGGAGATCCCATCTCTACATACATACATACTCTAGGCATAGTGTCGTATACCTGTGGTCCCAGGTACTTGAGAGGCTAAGGTAGGAGGATCACCTGAGCCTGGGAGATAGAGGCTGCAGTGAGCCATGATGACACCACTGCACTCTAGCCTGGGTAACAGGGTGAGATCTTGTCTCTTAAAAAAAAAAAATTTGCCAGGCTCAGTGACTCATGCCTGTAATCCCAGAACTTTGGGAGGCCAAGGCGGGTGGATCATGTGAAGTCAGGAGGTCAAGATCAGCCTGGCCAACATGGTGAAATCCGGTCTCTATTAAAAATACAAAAATTAGCCGGTCGTGGTGATGCACGTATGTAATCCCAGCTACTCGGGAGGCTGAGGCAAGAGGATCGCTTGAACCTAGGAAGAGGAGGTTGTGGTGAGCTGAGATCATGCCACTGCACTCCAGCCTGGGTGACAGAGCAAGACTCCAGCCATCTCAAAAAAAAAAAAAAAAAAAACCCCAGGTGCGGTGGCTCACGCCCATAATCCCAGCTCTTTGGGAGGCTGAGGCGGGCAGATCACAAGGTCAGGAGTTCAAGACCAGCCTGGCCAACATAGTGAAATCCTATCTCTACTAAAAACACAAAAAAAAATTAGCCATGCATGGTGGTGGGTGCCTGTAATCCCAGCTACTCTGGAGGCTGAAGCAGGAGAATCGCTTGAACCCGGGAGGCAGAGGTTGCAGTGAGCCAAATTCACGCTGCTGCACTCCAGCCTGGACAACAAGAGCGAAACTCTGTCTCAAAAAAAAAAAAAGAAAAGAAAAGAAAAGAAAAGAATTATAGATACAGGGTCTCCCTATGTTGCCCAGGCTGGTCTTGAGCTCCCGAGCTCAAGTGATCCTCCTGCCTCAGCCTCCCAAAGCGCTGGGATTATAGGCGTGAGCTACCACACCCGGCCAGGGCTGTCTTTAGAGCAGGAAGAGTAAGTCCTGTCCCAAGGGCATCAAGGCCACCACCTGTTTCTCTGCCTGGAAACCTATTCAGCCTTCAAGGTGCTACTTAAGTAGCAGTTGGTCCAGGAAACCTTCTTGCTCCTGCTAGAGGTCTGTATGCGCCCCGGTCACAGCTCTAGTGATTTTCTGGGAATATAGCAGGATTTGCCAAGGACAATCCAAATTTCATGTCATTTGCTTCTTTAAAAAAAGAAAAGGTGATTCAATGAATGTGTAACTACATGTGATTTCATGTTTGGACTTCAGCGGAGGCAGAAAATAGCCTCTGTCAGACCACGTGACCTGATCTGTGGTTTGGAGAACATGGTCACCATAATTACAGCATTGACCACATGCTGTAACAGTTTCCTCTCTCTTTCCCTCCACCCCCCACTGCACCCGCCCTTCCCCCAACACACACATACAGTGAACTTTTCAAGTGCTAGGACTATTTGCTTCCTGGCAGACCTTGATATCTGTTAAACAGTAGAGAAAATCTGTAAAATGGGCAGGCCATGCTTCAGCCACACAATGGATATAAAATGTGGAAACCGAAGACTGTCTGATATAGGGGATGTGGGTAATTCACAGCAATTAATTACTGACTCTGATGCATGCCACCTGCTTTCTTGTATCTGTTACTTCAGCAACCCAGAGAGGTACAGCAACTTCTCCCAGGTCACACAGGCAGGGGTGGCAGAAGACGTTTCAAATCTGGGTCCATCCAACTAAAAGATAAAGTTCTTGCCACTACTTATGCTACCTCCCAGTACCCAGAGGCCATAAGCCCCCAAACTGGCCAACACTACCTGGTCTCTGTGCCTCCTCCCTCACTTCCACGAGATTCCCTCATGCCCTTTCCTTCTACACACCACTTTCATCAGTGCCACTCCTGTTTGAAGAGCACTTCCAGTGGGTTCCCAAAGCAGTCCTATCTTGGGGTCCACGTTTCCTGTTTCAGGCAAAGCCTAAAGATGCAACGGTAGACACGGGTTTCACCACGTTGGCCAGGCTGGTCTCGAACTCCTGACCTCAGGTGATCTGCCAGCCTCAGCCTCCCAAAGTGCTGGGATTACAGGCGTGAGCCACAGTGCCTGGCCACAAAGTGGTTTTTCTAAAAGCCAGGAAGAAGCCAGGCGAGGTGGCTCATGCCTATAATCCCAGCACTTTGGGAGGCCGAGGCAGGTGAATCATGAGGTCAGGAGTTCAAGACCAGCCTGACCAATATAGTAAAACCACATCTCTACTAAAAATACAAAATTTAGCTGGGCATGGTGGCATGCACCTTTAGTCTCAGCTACTTGGGAGGATGAGGCAGGAGAATAGCCTGAACCTGGGAGGCGGAGGTTGCAGTGAGCCAAGATTGTGCCACTGCACTCCAGCCTGGGTGAGAGAGCGAGACAAGAAAGAAAGAAAATAAAGAAGAAAAGAAGGAAAGAAAGGAAGGAAGGAAAGAAGAGAAGGAAGGAAGGAAGGAAGGGAAAAGAGGAGGAAAGAGAAGGAAAGGAAGGACTTTCTCATTCTGTACATCAATTCCTCAGTGCCCCACGGCAGCCCTGAGAGGTAGACACAGCTGAGATTTTTTTGTTGTTGTTGAGACAGAGTCTAGCTCTGTCACCCAGGCTGGAGTGCAGTGGCCGGATCTCAGCTCACTGCAAGTTCTGCCTTCCGGGTTCACACCATTCTCCTGCCTCAGCCTCCCAAGTAGCTGGGACTACAGGCGCCCGCCACCTAGCCCGGCTAGTTTTTTGTATTTTTTTTAGTAGAGACGGGGTTTCACTGTGTTAGCCAGGATGGTCTCGATCTCCTGACCTCGTGATCCGCCCGTCTCGGCCTCCCAAAGTGCTGGGATTACAGGCTTGAGCCACCGCGCCTGGCCAGCTGAGATTTTTTTCACCCACATTGTGCAGAAGAGAAAATGAAGCTTTGGCCTACCCGCAGGAGATCCCCCTTACCTTGCAAAAGAACCAAGTTGTGGCTAAACTGGGATCTTCAGTCCCTGGACCATTTAGCTTGACTAAGAGAACAGGAATGGAGGCCAAAAGAGCTACTAAATCCTCACACAGAGAAGATGACAGCTTCTACAAATAAATGTCAATTAGTTCATTTTCCCTTTTACTGTGTTCATTGTAATGCACCAATTACAACCTGACAAAAGTAAAACACTCCCAAGCACAAGCGGTCTTTAAACGACCTTATCATCTAGAGGTTCAAAGTCCCTTGAGGATAAGGCCTAGTCCAGGGCCCCAGGGCTGGCGAGCAGAGTGCTAGGCTCAGGTGCCGTCAGGGCGGTAGGTGTGAAGGGCTGTCCAGTGATTGTTCTTACCCATCCTCTCAGTCGCTGGTCAGAGGGGCTCTGCCCTGGACTTGCCCTCACCACAGGCTATTTCTCATCCACTCCTCCACCATCTGACCTCCTCATTCTGCGATTCTGATTCTCTTCACTTTAGAACTAACACTTTTGACATCATTCAAATCAAAACATTAGATTAACCCCCAAAAGAGGGGAAGGGTTCAAACGGACACTGAAAGGTTAAGTGGCTGGCTCAGGATCCCAGTGTCTCCACAGCAGAATTCAAAAATGCTTCCAATGAGTGAAGCAGGAAGGGGTGGTTGAAATTGCCTGGCCTGGAGGTTGTCTGCAGTTCTCCATGCCCATCACTCCATATACACACACAGCTCACTTTGTTTCTCTGCATTATTCTCCTGTCCCCAAACACATCCAATTCTTCTTATAGAAATGGAGAAACTGAGACCCAGGGAGTCAGAGGGGCCTGCCTAGACCAGCGGTGGCCAGCAGGTGAGCTGGGATTAAACCTGGAAGTGTGTCTATCAGCATTTCCCTCTGCCTATCCTGTACATCTCGGAAGCCGGTAAGGACCCCCAGGGTTGAGCCCAGATGCCATTCCTAGGTGCTTGTAGACATAGCCAGCAGGGGGTGGGGGAGCAGTGCTGACCCTATGGGAAGTCAGCTCTGGGACCCGTGTGGTGGCCAGCCCTTGTCTGGGGCTCTCTGCTCCAACAGGCATGGACATTCTTATCATTCCAACGCCCTCTTTTCACTCCAACCTGTCTGGGCTGTGTCTGGGGTGAGATGGAGCTGGGGCTGGGGGTGGGAAGAGTGAGGGGAATGGCAGGGATACGCCCCATAGCATACAAAGCCTGCGATCACACTCACTCACACTCAGATTCTGCACGCACCATGCAAATCCCACCTCCCTTCTCCTGCAACTCGCCCTCCACCCAGTGCTTGGGCTCTGACGTCAGACTGTCTTGTGTTAGAATCGATGTGATCAGCCCTCACTTACTGTCATTTAACCATTTAACTTGGCTTCGATTGTTTATTTGCAGAAGGAAGATAATAGTATTTACCTTGTAAGGTTGTTGAGAGGATTAAATGAGATATTAGGAAATTGCTTAGCACTATGCCTGGCATAGCTAGAGCTTTTTTTGTTGTTTTGTTTTTTGTTTTTTTGAGATGAGTTTCATTTTTGTCACCCAGGCTGGAGTACAATGGCACAATCTTGGCTCATTACAACCTCCGCCTCCCGGGTTCAAGCGATTCTCCCACCTCAGCCTCCTGAGTAGCTGGGATTACAGGCACACACCACCATGCCTGGCTAATTCTTTTATGTTTTTTTTAGTAGAGATGGAGTTTTGGCATGTTGGCCAGGCTGGTCTGGAACTCCTGACCTCAGGTGATCCACCCACCTTGGCCTCCCAAAGTGCTGGGATTACAGGTGTGAGCCACCACATCTGGCCAAACTATAGGTGTTACTGTTACTTTTACCTAATGCTCCCCTATAGCTCACTGGGATATTCTCATCCTCTCTCTCTCTCTCTCTCTCTCACACACACACACCCCTGAGGCTAACTGCCAGGCTGCTCTCAGTCACTGACCTATGTGGCCGTCCTGTCACCCTCTGACCCTCTATCCAGGCAGGCTGGGACTGGGTCATGTGTCCAGCATTCCTTCTGCCCAGAATGCCCTCCCTTCCACCTCATCACAGTCCCAGCACCCCTTTCCTTCAAGTCCCAGCTCTAGTTTTACTCTGCCAGGACCCCGCCTGACTGATTCCAGCCTTTCTGCTCTGTGTGGAGACCTCTGGGTGAGTCACTGCCCCTCAGCGCTGCCTTGGAATTCCTGACTCTGTCAGTGAGAAAGCCTCTTCCTTCTTCCTCCTCAGTCTCTTACAGTTGGAAAACAAAAAAAAAGAACAGAAAAAAAAGAAAGTATTTTTCAGGCAGACCTGGGGCTCCTGAAATCGACCTGAGATTCCTATGCCACCCCTCACCCCAGCACCTGTAGTCACTCATCCCACGTCTCCCCAGGGCTGGGAACAGGCAGGACTGAGAGACCAGGAGGTAAGGGCCAGTCACCCAGATGGAAAGAAAGGGTAATCTACCAATCAGGAGAGGCTGGCAGGACCTCTGCGCTACTGGGGTCCCAGGAATAGCTTTGCTGAGGGATGGGGAAGCAGAGAAGCCTGCCAGGAGCTGAGAGTCCTGGAGTGGGTCCCTAAAGCCCACCTGCAGTGACTGGTGTCAAGGGAGGCCTTGCAGCCTGTACGGCAGTGACCCAGGGAAGGGGAGAGGCAGGACCCAGCACTCCTACCTTTGCTGGGAAGGAAGATGAAGGCTTGTCCTATGAGCCGCCACAGGTGGTGTGGGAACCCACCGAGAGCATGGGAGAAGCTGAGGGAAGCAGGCACCACCCGGCATTGGGAAACTCTCCCTAACCATTCAAAACACCCAGTGGCCTTGTCAGGGGGGAGTTCTCTACCCAGCAAAGGAGAGGGGTAGGCAGAGGCTGGATCACCACTGCTTAGGGTGGGCTAGGAGGATCCCTGCCTTGGGTGGGCAAGGGACCAGGATTCTTTTCAAGTTCTTCCAGGCTCTGAGAGTCAGTGCTAAAATTCACAGTCAGCGATGTCATGATCTAGAAATCTGGTTCTAAAATTCTGTCACATTAAAGTTCTGAAATGCCACAATTTTTTCATGATTCTAAGATTTTAAATATGATTCTAATTTTCTAGAACTGCTTAGTTCATTAGAAATGTCAGCCGGGCGCAGTGGCTCATGCCTGTAATCCCAGCACTTTGGGAGGCCGAGGCGGGTGGATCACGAGGTTAGGAGTTCAAGACCAGCCTGGCCAACAGGGCAAAACCCTGTCTCTACTAAAAATAAAAAATTTAGCCGGTGTGGTGGCAGGCACCTGTAATCCCAGCTACTTGGAAGGCTGAGGCAGAAGAATCGCTTGAACCCCTGAGGTGGAGGTTGCAGTGAACCAAGATCGCACCACTGAACTCCAGCCTGGGCGACAGAGCAAGACTCCATCTGGAGAAAAAAAAAGAAATATAATGCAAGCCACCT
>NC_045437.1:140290371-140311098 GCF_002776525.5 Piliocolobus tephrosceles
AGCAAAGACTTGGAATCAACCCAAATGTCCATCAGTGACAGACTGGATTAAGAAAATGTGGCACATATACACCATGGAATACTATGCAGCCATAAAAAAGGATGAGTTTGCGTCCTTTGTAGGGACATGGATGCAGCTGGAAACCATCATTCTTAGCAAACTATCACAAGAAGAGAAAACCAAACACCGCATGTTCTCACTCATAGGTGGGAACTGAACAATGAGCTCACTTGGACTCGGGAAGGGGAACATCACACACTGGGGCCTATCATCGGGAGGCGGGGGGAGGGATTGCATTGGGGAGTTATACCTGATATAAATGATGAATTGATGGGTGCTGATGAGTTGATGGGTGCAGCACACCAACAAGGCACATATATACATATGTAACAAACCTGCATGTTATGCACATGTACCCTAGAACTTAAAGTATAATTAAAAAAAAAAAAAAAAGATAATGAACATGAGAACATTGAAGTAGGAAATGTTAGATGACAATGTGTGCTGTGAAGACGCTGACGTGGGCTCATGGGATAAAGAGCTGTGTAGCTAGGGAAACCTCTTTGAGACTGACATTTTGGCTGGGGCTCAAAATCCAAAGAGGCAGTCAGGGGAAGATCTGGGGAAGAGAGTTCCAGGCAGAGGGAACAGCCCGTGCAAAGGTCCTGTTAGGGGAACGAGCTTGACACAAAAGCAGGTAGGTCAGTGTGGCAGGTGGGGCGTGAGCAAGAATCAGGAATGGGAGCAGACAAGGCTGGCAGAACGGATTGTGGAGGACCATGGTAAGGAGTTTGGGGTTTATTCTGGAGGCAATTGGAACCATGGAGAGTTTGCAGCAGAGAGGACAGGGGTCTCAAGCGGGGCAGAGACTGCTCACGGAGTATCTCCAACTTAGAGTTCCTCTTCCCACTATACCACACTGCCCTGCTCCAGATCATCCTGCTTCACTCCCTCTCTGCTGTTTGTGGAAAAGGGGGAAACTCAAGAAAAGGTCTTGGTGGCTGGAATTGCTTCCTTGACTGTTGCAGTCATTGAGCTGTAGGCCACACTGTGTTCAAGGACCCCACTGTAACATCAGGCTCAGAGAGGGAAAGGCACTTGCTCAAGGCCACAGAGCACATGCCTGGCAGAGCAGGGACTAGGCTCAGTTTCTCTCCCAGGGCCATGGTCTTTCCACTGGCCAACGTGCTTTGGTTGATCGCAACACACTCTCGTCCTGATTATCAGCCATTGATTAGAGCCAGGCTGGGGCCCCGAAGTGGAGTGGGCAGGGGTCCAGAGTCAGAGAGATGATAGGCAGAGAGGAGCCAAGGGGTCCTGGAAGGGAAGCTGGGGAAATGGCCAGGAAACCCCATAATTCTTTCCTGTCCTACAGGTAAAATTACTAAAACACAGCAAACACCCACTTCGTTTCTATTGTAAAGAAATTCATACTTACATTAAAAAGTAGCTATACAGAAAAGTAGAAAAATTCACCCATGGTCTCACCCTCCAAACATAGCCATTGATGAATAATTTGGTATATTGTATATTATACCCTGTCTCAATAGAGATATTGTAGATTTTTACTGAATGGATAGTTTTAGGTTTGCTTCATCTGTTTAACTTAACTCCACCATCTAATGGAAAGCAGTGGTGAACAACGGCGAGAGCTGGACTCTCAGGCCCAGAAGCAGGGTTGCTCTCATGGGTGTGTGACCTGAGCAGCTGCACAGGCCTGCACTTAGAAGGGCCCCATCCTTGATTGAACAGTCCGCTGTCCGCGTGAAATTCTTAATAATTTATGAATAAGGAGCTCCACATTTTCATTTTGTACTGACCTTGCAAGTTATGTAGCCAGTCTCGCAGAGTGGCCCGGGTGAGAACCCCATCTCTGCCCTTGATTGCTGCATGACCTAGAGCGTGACTTTAACCTTACCATGCCTCAGTTTCCTTGGATGTCCACTGGGCATAAGTGGAGTACACTCATTGCAGGATTGTGAGGAGAAGTAGATGCGATCAGCATCTGAGGGAGCCCTTAGACACTCAGGTGTCCTTAGAACATGTTCTGCTGCTGCTTCCTTCCCTCTCCCTGCAGTTCCCCTTGGCTGTGGAGGTGAGGTGGTACCTGCCTTCCATGGCCCAGGGATGCATTGCCCTCTGAGAAGCCTTCCCCGGGGTTTGCGTCTGCGGCGACTGCCCCTGAACCGTACTCTGCACTTTGGCAGTGTCTTATGAAGCCCCAGTTTCTACTTCAGGGTGAGATAATGTGTGTCCATCTGTTTCTTCCTCCTCAACTGAAGAACTGAGATTTCCCTAACCAGGCACATTCCAAAAGATTAAGAACTGGGAGACTGAGGTAGGACTGCCAACTATTTTCTTTTGCTGAAGACATTTTTAAATAACTTTGTTTACCATAGTCACAAATTCCTTAAAGAAAGGACTTTTGACATCAAACAAAGCAGGAAGGGCATAACCCTCATAAAAGACGATCCTTTCAACAGAGGGAATGGAGTTTTGGGAAAATCTCCCTTTTCTTACTGCCGCTTTGCCACAGAGCTATGAACACGCCCCCTGGACCAGAATTTCGGGCTGTTCCTCATCACATTCGGCCGAAGCAGGCCCTCGGCATGGCTCTGGATGATTTCTTCCTCCAGACCCCAGCAGCTGTGATATTCAAGGGGTTCTTTTTTTCACCTTGAAAGAGCAGCAGGGTCCATGGGTTCTAAAAACTGTTATTAATCCTTAAAAACTTTCAGATTCCAACCAAAATGTGGATATGCTTTTAAATGTTTGTAGTGCCTCCCTCTCCCTCTCAGTTTTCAAGAAGCGAGGACTTCAAAGGCCATTTCTTTACTGAAATAAACACTGGGGCTGGAGGGAGGGAAGAGAAACATGGGCTTGTTGAGTGGAAAAGAAAATTGTATTTTTCTTCTGCAAGGGATCCAGACCTATCACGTGTAAATGGCCTCTAGACTGGAGGACAAACGTTCAGAAGGTTGAAGACAGGAGCTTGGGGCATCTGTGGGATGTGATGACCCATCCCTTTGTGCCTGTGTATTCCCCCTTGGGTTGGAGGTAGCCTGGACAAAGTGCTATGTTAGTGACTGCCTGAGAAATGCTTCAAAGGGAAGAGCTTGACTCTAGAGCCTGCTGGGTTCACTTGCAGCTCCAGCACTTAGTAGCTGTGTGGATGAGTTTCCATGCCTCAATTTCCTCATCTGTAAAGTGGGGAGGATAGTTTTTGTGAGGATCAATCCAGTTAGCACACATGCAATTGCTTAGAACAGTGCCTGGCACAGAATAAGCCCCAGGTGAATATCAGCTCCTGCGATTATTAATATTTATGAGAACATCCAGAGGACAGGATCCCTATCTAATTCCCTTCTCCTAGGTCTTGCTCCAGCTTGGAAAGTTCTATGATTTGAGTCCCCTCCCAACCTATCCCACCCCCTCATTAGAGGAAACAACTGGAGTCTCTGGAAAAGGAGCAGGCCCTGGGCAAGCCCCCCACAGTGTCGCGGAGTAGATGGGCTCTGAGGCCACTGCTCTTCCGGAAAGGCATGGAGTGGAGGGGTTGCACAGAAGCACAGAACCCTCTGGGTTGGAGCCCCTGATCAACTACTTGCTATGGTGAATGTCACAGGCTTTCATCTGTAAAATGGGGCTAATGAGAGTTCTCATGAGGATGCATGAGATGACACATGTGGCACAGGGAAGCATTTTTTAAGTGGAGTCTGCCGGAAATTGGCTACCTTGGATGTCCTGCAATGTCACCCGGGGCTCACATGGGGAAGAAATGTGAGGCTGCACCTGAGCCCCAGGGAAAGGGAAAAGGTGAGTAAGGCAGGAAAAAAGTGGAAGGATTCAGTGAGACGATGTCCTAGGGGTAAGGCTGCAGAGAAAGGAACCCAGTCTGGAATGTGGAGCCCAGCAGAGACCAGGGAGGGTCTCCAGAGATCGACCCCACCATGCATCAAGAGGGAGGGGAGAGGGCTGCTCCTAGGAGGTCCAGGCAGCTGGAAGTCCATGGCAAGGGAGGGGCAACTCAGAGGGAAAGGATCTGGCCACTTTGGTGTGCAGAGGGTGGAGGGAGGTCCCTGCGTTAGCTGGGGCAGGGAGGCCCTAGGGTGGGTGGCTAAGGGGAAAGCATTCCCACAGGAAATGATAGCAAAGGCCACAGCTGGGAGGCTGAGCCCTGTCCCTGCACTGCCATGGTCCACACCAGGAGCCAGTCCCACCAGCCCCATCAGCCTCCTCCCCAAACCCTAAGTGACCACTCAGGGCCCACATCACCTCCACTGAGAAGCCCTCCTCTGACCCCTCCCTGCCTCCTGTCCTCTGTCTCCTAGTCACATAGAGCCCTGTTCTCCTCCTCCCCTCATGGACCACAGTCCTGGTTTACTATGTAGGTTAAATGCTAACTTGCATCTCCTTAGAAGATGTAAGATCAGAAAGAAGGCTCGGGTATCAGGTTCACCTTCAGATCACCTGGGCTTAGCACCATACCTGGGCAGAGCTGGCCAACCATACATATTGGTTGGCATTTTACGTGATCTTAGGCTAAATTCATACAGATAGGTAAAACCCTCCTCCCTTTCTCCCTCCTTCCCCACTCCCTCCTTCCTTCTTCCCTCCTTCCCTCTCTTCCTTCCAAAATACATCAAGTAGCTGCTAGGTGCCCAGCTCTATGTCAGCCACTGGGGTGCCATGTTGAACAGGTTGGAGAAGATCCCTGCCATTATAGGGCTTATATTCTATTGGCGGCGGGGGCTGGCATAAAGACAAGATACTAATCAACATGCAGTATGAGATCAGGTAATGATCAGTGTTTAGGGAAAAAGAGTATTAGGGCTGTGTATATGCATGTGACTTTAGGTTGGGTGGAAAGGAGAGGCTCTGCTGAGTAGCGAAGACCCGAATGAAGAAATGCACCATGTGAACACAGCGGGGAACAGTGGTCCTGGTGGAGGGCATGGCAGATGTTAAGGCCAGGTGGTGAGGGTGACCATGGCCTATTCCAAAGGTGTTGGCTGTTGGACTCCAAAAAAGCCAAACTGGAAGGGCTTTCATCCAGGCCAGCCTCTTTTGTGATGGCAGGGGAAAAAGCCCTAAAGAAGGGAAGGAATTGGCTGGGCTCTGTGGCTCATGCCGGTAATCCCAGAACTTTGAGATGCTGGGGCAGGGGGATCACCTGAGGTCGAGACCAGACCAGCCTGACCAACATGGAGAAACCCCATCTCTACAAAAAACACAAAATTAGTCGGGCATGGTGGCGCATGCCTGTAATCCCAACTACTTAGGAGGCTGAGGCAGGAGAATTGCTTGAACCTGGGAGGCGGAGGTTGTGGTGAGCTGAGATTACGCCATTGCACTCCAGCCTGGGCAACAAGAGCCAAATTTCGTCTCAAAAAAAAAAAAAAAGAAGAAGAAGAAGAAGGGAAGGAATTGCCCAAGCATGTCAGTGGCAGAGCAGGATATAGGACCGGGTATCCTGACTTTTGTCTGAACTCCTGCCACCGTACCTGTCCTCAGGTCAGGACCCAAAAGTGTCCTAAAGGACCACCCCAAGCTAAAATCACACAAAAAGAAAGGTGTCAGGGCCTCTCAGATCACCTAAAGCCCTCAGTGTACAGACTGCAGACCAGAAGACTAAGGACCAGAGAGAGGGCCAGTCCCCAAGCCACACAACAAACCACTGGGGTTTCCAAATGAGCAGGGCCCATCCTCTCTGAAGCCTGGCAAGGAGCTAAGTATGGCTGAAGCAAAGGCTGCTAGAGGGGTGCCTGAGTGAAGGCCTGGGGACTTAGTAGAGAGGCAATGGCCTTGATGCCCCGCTTTTCTGTATGTCAAAGGTGGTATTTCTCTGTGGCTGTGATGCTTGCTTCAATATAAAATCAAACTAATTAGTGAGATTGTGTAGAAAAACTACCCTTGCAGGAACTCTCTGCCAAACTCACGGGTGAAGCATAAGAGTACAATTAGGGCCTAGGAGACGTTCTTCTCATCTGTGCACGGTGTTTGGGCTGCAAAGCAATTTTCTTACCTTCACACTCCCTACCTTATTTGGGTTTCACAAGAACCTATCTAGTGAGTGTGGGGGACACTTTTCCTAATCTTACCATGAAGAAGAATGAGCTGAAGGCAGAGTCCAGGTGTCCTGGTTCCTGAGCCAGAGCTCCCCACTCACCCCTTCTCTCCTAGTTTCTATGGCCCCCATGGGGGAAGCCCAAAGGTCCCAGTCTCCTGACTCCTGGTGTTATGGATTGAATTGTGTTTCCCCAAAAGGTATGTTGAATGCCTAATTCCAGTACTTGTGAATGTGAGATTACAGTTGAGAATTGCATAATGACGCTTTGATCAAGAACAGATTGCATATGCAATAGTGGTCCCGTAAGATTACAATGAAGCTGAAAGATTCCCGTCGTCTAGTGAAGTCATAGCACAATGCATTATTTACATGTTTGTGGTGCTGCTGGTAGAAACAAACCTGTTATGCTGCCAGTTGTACAAGAGTGTAACACATACAATCATGGGCAGTTCATAATGCTTGATAATGACGATAAACAGCTGGTATATTTCTGGTTTATGTATTTACTATACATTATTATTTTATTTTTAGTTATTTATTATTATTTTTATTATTGTTATCAACATCATTATTTTAAAGTACACTCTTTCCACTTGTACATAAAAAAAAATGTTGGGCTGGTGCAGTGGCTCACGCCTGTAATCCCAGCACTTTGGGAGGCTGAGGCAGGTGGATCGCTTGAGCCTAGGAGTTTGAGACCAGCCTGGGAAACATGGCCAAATCCCATCTCTACAAAAAATACAAAAGTTAGCTGAACATGGTGGCACATGCCTGTAGTCCCAGCTACTCAGGAGGCTGAGGTGGGAGGATTGCTTGAGCCTAGGAGTTCAAGACCAGCCTGGGCAACACAGTGAGATCCTATCTCTAAAATAAATAAATAAATAAATAAATAAATAAATAAATAAATAAATAAATAAATAAATAAAAAAAAAATAGCCAGGTGTGGTGGCACACATCTGTAGTCCTAGCTATCCTGGAGGCTGAGGCGGAAGGATTAATTGAGTCCAGGTGTTCAAAGCTGTAGTGCACTATGACTGAGCCACTGCATTTCAGCCTGGGCAACAGAGTGAGACCCAGTCTCAAAACAAAGTTAGTGTAGCCTAAGCGTCCAGTGTTTATAAAGCCTATAGTAGTGTACAGCAATGCCCTAGGCCTTCACATTCCCTCACCATTGACTCACTGACTCACCAGAGTAATTTCCAGTCCTGCAGGTTCCATTCACGGTAAATGCCCTATACAGGTGTAATGTTTTTTTTCTTTTTCATTATTTTTGTCTTTTTTTAGAGATAGGGTGTTGCTGTGTTACTATGTTGCCCAGGCTGATCTTGAACTCTTAGAGTAAAGGCTGAGTCCCAGCCTCGACCTCCCGTAGCTGGAATTACAGGTGTGTGCCACTCTACCCAGCTTGTTTTTTTTTTTGTTGTTGTTTTTATCTTTTACATGGTGTTTTACTGTGCCTTTTCTGTTTGGATATGTGTAGTTACACAATTACTTACCGTTGTGTTCCACTTGCCTGCAGTATTCAGTACAGGAACGTGCTGGACAGGTTTGTAGCCAGGAGCAATGGGCCTTCTCATATAGCCTACGTGTGTAATGGGCTATCCCATCTAGGTTTGTGTAAGTGCACTCTATGATGTTCACACATGAAGAAATTACCTAACAACATATTTCTCAGAACATAACCCAGCCGTTAACTCACACATAACAATATTTGGAAATAGAGGCTTACAGATTAACTGAAATTAAGATGACTTGTACTGGATTTGTGGGGAAGGCTAATCCAATGTGATTGGTGTCCTTATGAGAAGTGAGGAGACACATCCACGGAATTCCATGTGAAAACACAGACACACAGGGACAATGCCATGTGACAACAGAGGCAGAGATTGGAGCGATGTATCTACAAGCCAAGGATTGATGGCCACTACCAGGAAGGAACTATAGATATCAACAGACATGGTTCCTGCCGTGGAAGAGGCAAGGACAAATTCTACCTAGAGTTTCAGAGGAGCATGGCCCTACTGACATGTTGATTTTGGACTTCTAGCTTCCAGGACTGAGAGAATACATTTCTGTTGTTTAAGCCACCTGTTTTGTGGTTCTTTGTTATGGCAGCCACAGGAAGCAAATCCACCTGTATTCAGTCTTTCCACCTGAAAGTGAGGGAGAAGCCCCAGGCTTTTGATGCACTGACTTGATAAGACCAGCTCCTCCCAAGAGGCAAGGCCAAGACCCAGAGCCTTCTTGTCCCTGAGTGAACATCAATGATGCCCAAGGTACCTCTCCCTACCCTGGACTATTCTGTTTGATGTAACCCCCATTCCTTGGTCCTACGGTGTGCCAGGCCACTGTGGAGGGAGGTGGGGATATCCAGACGATGAAGATGTGACTCTGCCCAAGGAACTTACAACCTAGGGAGTTTGATAGCACCAGGCAATTTGGCCTGAGAGTGGGCAGAGAGTGCTTCCATTTGGGGGACTGCAGAAGGCTTCATGGAAATAGTGAAATGTGAGCTAGTCCTCAAAAGGTAGGCAGGATTTCAACAAGCAGGATTGCTAATGATAGCTTAATGCTTATAAATATCTTACTATGTGTGAGACATTGTTGTACGTGGTTTCCATATGTTAACACACTAAATCCTCACAACAACTCTGTGAATAACAGAGTCATGACTATCCCATTTTACAGATTAGGAAACCAAGGCCCAGGGAGGTTAACTGAGGGGCACAGATCACACAGCTGGCAAGTAGCAGAGTCCACATCCAAACACAGGCAGCCTATCTCTTTACCATGTCTCCAACTGGGGCAGAGATGGAGGTATATATCATTCCTGGCAGAGAGAAAAACGTAAGCAACGCTCTGACGTGTGGGGAGAGTCAAGGGCACTTTGGGGAAATGGGTAGTTTTCCAAGGTAGTGGACTTGGGGAAGGAGGCAACAGTAAAGGTAAGAGCATTCCACAAGGAACATGAAGGCTTTGCTCCAGTCTTGGCTTGGTCAATGTCTAGCACAACACAGCAATTAAGACTGTGGGCTTTAAAGACGGGGGCTGCATCTTTAATGTGATTTTAGATGACATGCTGTATGAGTCAGAATAGCTTAGGTTACGCTGCAGTAAATAAACAACCTGAAAGTCTTAATGACTTATAACACCAAGCTTATTTCTTGCTTGTGTTACATAATCACTGTGGCTTAGCTGGGGGCGGTCTCTCCTCTTCACTGACCTCACTCTGGGAACCAGGGTCCGGACAAGAGAGGGCTGGCTGGCCTCACACCAGGAATTAAAATGTTCTAGCCCAGAAGTAATGTGCCATTTAGAAAGGGCCAGAACTGGTCACATGGCCCCACCCAATCACAAAGGAATCAGGAGGTGTCAACCCTCCATGTGCCTGGGAGGCAGAAAGCCAGAAATGCTTGCTGAACAGCACTACTGATGACTACATAGCTAAACCGTATTAAATAACAGTGAAGCACGCAGTGAAAAACTGATTCCCTTTTCAACCTCATTTTAGCTTGCAGATTATTTCAAGAGAAATCCTGACTCAGTTCAGTGCTTGTGTATCATCAACACCTTTCTAATGTTTGTTAATCCCTCTTGTTCATCAGTTGAATAAAGGTTTCAGATTCAGCTCTTTGAACAGCAACAGTATCTAGCTGGAATTTACTAACATCATTTGCTTTTTTTTTTTGCTTTTATTTTTACTTTTGCCTAATATGTGTTTCCATTACTGGTAGTATTATAATAAGTTCCCTTTGAGAAAAAAGTAATATAAGGAAATCAAACGCAACGAAAACCAGAATGAGCTCTAGAGTCAAAAGGCTGGGGTTCAAATCTTGAGTCCTCTACTTAGTAGTTGCTTGATCTTGGGCTTGTCATTAAACCTCTGAAGCCTCAATTTCTCCATCTGTAAAACGGCAGTAACACGAGTAACCACACCAAAGGTTTGTTAGATGTTGCTCAAGCTCTGACCATACTGCCCAACCCAGAGTGACTTCTTGATGTTAGCAATTGTTATTATCTCGCTAGCTGGGTGGCCCTGTCTGGCTTCAGGGAACGATCTGTGGTGGGCTGTCTTCCCTGCTTAGGATAGTCAAGGTAGATACACGTCCTTGAATGCCAGTGTGACTGAACTTTGCAGGCAGGGAGAGGACCCCAGCAAGCCTGGGCAGCCCCCTCCCCTGCCAGCCTGGTACCTCCCTGCAGGTGTTGTGCTGAGCCTCTGGCTGACAGCTGTGTTTTCTCTGCTCAGCAAAGGCCTTAACCATAACCAGCAGAAATCGGGTGACCCCCAGCCCCTGGAACTCCTCACCTTAGGAGCCTGGGCGAGAAAGGGCTCCTTCTGTCTGAGGTAGGGGTGGGCTCTGCATTCCTCAGTTTCAACCATTTGGTCAGATTTCCTCCTGGAATGCAGCTGGAGGTCTTGGCCCCCCCCCAGAAATAGCACAGTGCAGGGTGGCTTTGCTGTGGTCTCCCTGCCTGCTTTGGGGAGGGGCTCACTTCCAAAGTCCCTGCTGGTGCTGAGAGGGCTGATGTTCACAGCTGTCTGGATGGGACATGGATGCCCCTCAGAAAGATGGTTAAGCTCTTCTCTGCTTAGTTCTCATTCAGGTATTCGAGAGTCTTACTCTGAACTCCAGCCTACAGAGGCATGGACTTGCATTTAACAAGAAATGAACACGTTTTAACATGACCCACAAGGTCTGGCCACTCCCTGCCCTCATCTCATCCCGCACTGCTCCCTTCTCCCTGCAGTTCCACTGCCTCCTTGCTGTGTCTTCCACAGCAAAGCCTTCTCCTGACACTGGTGCCTGCCTTGACCTCACCCTGCCTGAGACAATCCTCCTGCCTCTTCACAAGCCCAGGCTCCCCTCATGGCTCACAAGCCCTCCTCGCTCAGGAAATGTCACCTTTTCAGAGACATTGCCCCTGGCCACTCCATCTAAAGTGGTCTCTTCCCATCACTCTCCACTGTATCTGCCATTTTCTTGTTTATTGTCTCATTTTCCCCCACTAGAATGTAAGTTCCATGATGGCAGGAACCATGTCTATTGATACCTGTATTTTCTTTGCTCAATGAAGGGGTTAACCATGAACGTCAGTGATATGGCTAGGCTTTGTCTCCCCAACCAAGTCTCCTCTTGAATTGTAATCCCTATAATCCCCATGTGTCAAGGGAGAGAACAGCTGGAGGTAACTGGATCATAGTGGGTGGGTCATGCTACAGTTCTCATGGGATCTGATGGTTTTATAAGGGGCTTTTCCTTTTTTGCTTGGCGCTTCTCCCTGCTGCCTTGTAAAGAAGGTGCTTTGCTTCCCCTTCATCTTCCACCATTATTGTAAGTTTCTTGAGGCCTTTCCCAGCCATGCTGAACTGATGAGTCAATTAAACCTCTTTCCTTTATAAATTAGCCAGTCTCAGGCAGTTCTTTATAGCAGTATGAAAACAGAATAATACGATTAGCAATTGGGTGACTGTCAGTCCCCAGAAAGTCTGTTCTGAGCTCTGTTCCCCCACTCCCATAGGTATTCAATACATAAATACTCATCAAATGAATGAATGAGTGAATGAATGAAAGGAGAATGTGAGAAGAGACCCTGGATAATGTCTACTATAACTACCAATTTCCAAGAACTTTATCAGTGTCCTACACTGTGCTAAGTGCATTTCATACATTATCTCATTTAGTTTTGCAGTAGCAGGCACTGGTTTTCCCAGTTTCCCTTTTTCAGAGGCCCAGAGAGGTTAAGTGACTTGCCAAAGTCACACTGTAAGAGGCAGACTTAGGACTCCAACCCCAAACTAGGTTTGCCTTGTGGCAAAACCCATGCTCTTAACCACCCCCTGCCAGCTACCTAGACATGGGGGTGACTTGTTGTCAAAGGGGTAAGGGGGGTTATCAGGGAAATTTCTCACTGTCTCCCACCATCCCTTCCCAGCCCAGACAGTTGCTGGTACTTTCTGCCCAGTGCTACTTCACAGGGTCAGTGTCCAGCTTCCGAACAGCATGGAGGCAGCTCTGAATCATCTGAATCCCAGTGGCCTCCACAGGTCAGCTCTCAGGCCATGACCCGAGGCCACTCATCCGCTGACTCTTTTACTCCTAGCCTAGCTGGAGGATGTGCCAGGCTCACCAAGGTACATGGGAAGTGCCCTGAGGCTGTGCTGCGCTGCTGTCAGCCACAAAGAATGCTGCTGACTCACAGCAGTGAGGTAGGCAGACGGTGACTCAGGGGTCACACAGGCACAGCTCCTAGGGAGGAGAGGAGAGGGTCTTGTGGTAGGATGTGGACCAGGCCCCACCTCATGCAGTGAGGGCTCTCTCCATGCCAGTGATTCTCATCTTGCTTAATGACTCAGACTGCCTTCCCCTCAGTGGGCCTTGACCTCCCTGCCTGTGCATGGAGCAGATGCAGAGGATGTCCTATGATGGGATGTCATCTGTGATTAAGGTAATCAAAGCAGGTGAGAACCAGGTGATGCAAAGCCATGAATGCAATGTGAAGAATCGAGATTGGACTTTCTGGAGGCCAAAACCCAGACCTGAGAGTTGGGAGTCCTGGGTTCAAGCCCTGCCCTTTACAAGGACTCACTGAATGACCTTGGTAAACATTACCTCGCCTCTCTCAGCCCTGATTCTTGCGTCTGTCAAAAGCCAGCTTCTAATGAACAGAGTGTCCCATCACCAACTTGGCTTTGTCTACACTCTGCCTTCTGCCGAGAAAGCCCTGGCCACCACCTCAGCCTCCTGATTCTTCAAGGGCCTGTTTTCAAATGCCACTTCCTCAAAAAAGTCTTGCAGAATCTCCTGTTCAAAATTAATCTCTCACAGATATTAAAATGATGGCACAAATCTACATTTGATGACATAAAAAAAAGTCCGAAATATATTAAGTGAGAAAAAAGCAGGAGACCAGAATAAAATGCATTTTAATCTATATATATGAATGGAAATGCATAGAAAAAAAGGCCTAGAAGGATATATATAAATGTTAACTATGACAATCTCTGAGTCATGGAAATTATGTCGGTCTTTATTTTTCTTAATATTTTTTGAGTGTTTCTAAAATGCATGCAACAAGCATGTTCCTTTTATAAACAAGAGACAGTAGAGCTTTGTCCCAATTAAAAACATCTTCTCCACTTTTCCTAAACTAAGCCCTGAGTGTTGGTTATGGCTGTGGCCCTAAATTGTTGTGTGTGCTTATGTAAGTCGCTTCATCTCCCTAGGCCTCATTTTTCTCACCTATAAAATGAAGAAGTCGGCTGGGCACAGTGTGGCTCATGCCTGTAATCTTGGCACTTTGGGAGGCTGAGGCTGGTGGATCATCTGAGGTCAGGAGTTCAAGAGTGGCCTGGCCAACATGGCAAAACCATGTCTCTACTATAAATACAAAAATTAGCTGGTCATGGTGGTGGGCGTCTGTAATCCTAACTACTTGGGAGGCTGAGGCAGGAGAATTGCTTGAACCTGAGAGGTGGAGGTTTCAGTGAGCCGAGATCGCGCCATTGCACTCCATCCTGAGTGACAGAGACTCCATCTCAAAAAAAAAAAAAAAAAGGTCATACTCTGCAGTCTCTAAATTAATGTTCTCCAATAGAACTTTCTGTAATGATAGAAAATGTCTACATCTCTGCTGCCCAGTTTCGTACCACTAGCTTTTGAAAGGTGGCTGTTGTTATTTAGGAACTGAATTAATTTAAATCTAACTAGCCACAGGCAGCTAGTGGCCACCATATTGATGGAGTAGTTCTAAATTTTCTCCTATCTCCAATGTTTGATTGTGTCACATCTTGTTTATTAAACTATAGTTTAATAAATAAATACTCTTTTCCAAAAGAGTACTCTGTCTTCCACGCTGCAAGAATGTGACTACCCTCAACTGCAGCCACCTGACTCCAGTGGGAGCTGCCCTTTTGTAAGTGCCACCCTAGACCCTGTTGATTGGTCATCATTTCAAAAGGAAACCCTCTCCATTCTCCCTTTCCCCTAGACCCTGGCGACCACCAATCCACCTTCTGTCTCTATGAATTTACCTATTCCAGATATTTCACACAAATGGAATTGCATAATATATGAACTTTTGCATGTGACTTCTTTCACTTAGTGTAATGTTTCAGAAGTTCATCTGGGTTGTAGGACTTCATATCTTTTTTATGGCTGAATAATCTTCCATTGTGTGTATTTACTACAATTTATTCATTCCTCCATTGAAAGAACATTTGGGCTATTTCCACCTTTTGGCCATTATAAATGATGCCATTAGGAACATATATTTGAGTCCCTGTTTTCAACGTTTTCCAATATATACCTAGGAGTGGAATTGCTGGGTCATATGGCAATTCTGTGTCTAACTTTGTGAAGAACCATCAAACTATTTACCACAGTGGCATTTTACTTTCCCACCAGCCATGTCTAAATTATCTTATACATTTTAACTTGGACCTAGAGAGTGGCTCCTAGTTCCTTCCTGGTCATGGTGAGGGCTACTTGTCTGGAAGGATGACAATGACGCCCAAAGAAATGTAAAGGTGAAAGGTGGAAAGAGTTCAAGTCACCTCTGAAGACTGATTCCATCCTGTCTCCTTCTTTGTGTTACATGAGTCAGGAAATTCCTCCTTCTTGCCTAAGCTGGCAAGTTGGGTTTCTGTCACCCAAAGGGTTCGCACTGATGCCGGCTCGGTGCTGGGTACAGAGTTTTGTATTTGAGGGTGCTCTAGGGAGAACCATCTGCAATGTCAGCCACCAAATGCCAGCCTGGAGCCTGCAACGGAATCACTTTTTGGTTCCCTCTGCTCTTCCCCAGGTGCTGAGCCAAGAGCCCCAGACAGAACCCTGAGGAAAACTTGACCCCTGGCAGGTCACCTGAATAAGATAGTAAGCCAGAGAGGCTGGTGGCAGAGGCAGGCAGGAGGTGGGTTGGAGGAGGAGAAGAGGGCTGGGGTTCCCCTGAGGACACTGTGGAGCAGGGAAGGGAGCCTGGAGGCCTGGCTGGGGGGAGGAGGAGGAGGAAAAGGTGGAAAGAAAAACCCAGCGGAATCGCCAATGTTTAAATGGCCTTTCCCAGGGTAATTGAGACAGCTTGTCGTCCGTGGTCAAACATGAAGGCAACGGTTTTTCAGGTCCTGAGAGGAAATAACTCCAATTTCATTTTCTGACTGGGGGAAAGGAATGGAAAATGATGAAGAAGGGCAGTTTTGGAGACAGAGTCCAGGCCACTCTGACCCCTTAATTCTCTAGAACCTCAAATCTGAGATCTGGGCCCATGGGAGCAGAGCCCAGTCAGTTGTTTCTCTAAATAGGATCTGGAGAGCACACTTGGGCACCGGGGAAGTCCTAGGTGCAGACAGCAGAAGAAAGGCCCGGACGCAGGAGCAGTGTAGTGCTGGGAGGATGAGCACCGGCCACAGGTGTCACCATAGTCTTGACAGGAAAACTGTTTTGTAACCATTTTCTAAACATAGAATGGGAAGATAATCCACTCTTCCCTCTTGCATGGTTAATTGAACTTGTCTTTTTAAGTTTTGATGATTGGAATGCATAAAACATGAGATGTAGTCACTGTGTGTAATGCTGCTGCTGGTTGGTGGGCCACAGACATGGGATTTCTGAGAAATTCTGCTTCACGTGCTATTGGCTTGCTAGGACTGCCATAACAAACTACCACGAACTTAGCAAGAGATTTAATTTCTCAGTCCTGGAGGCTGAAAGTTGGAGATCAAGGTGTTGGCAGGGTTGATTCCTTCTAAGGCCATAAAGGAATCTGTTCCAGGCCTCTCCCCCAGTCTCTGGTGGTTTGTAGGCAATCTCTGGTGCTCCCTGGCTTGGAGACATGTCACGCTAATCTCTCCTCCATCATAGCTTGGTGTTCTCCTTTTGCACGTCTGCTTGTGTCCAAATTTCCCCTTTTTATAAGGATATCAGTCATATTCGATTAAGGGCCTATGCTAATGATCTCATTTTAACTTGATTATCTCTGTAAAAATCCTATTTCCAGATAAGGTCCACATTCTGACACATTCTGAGGTAGGCGGGGTTAGGGCTTCAACATTTCTGTTTTTTTTTTTTGAGGGGTGGGGACATAATTCAACTCATAACATGATATCCGTCAACAAAAGAAAAAGAAAACAAAAGAAGTCCAGGCGCGGTGGCTCACGCCTGTAATCCCAGCACTTTGGGAGGCTGAGGCAGGTGGATCACTTGAGACCAGGAGTTTGAGACTAGCCTGGCCAACGTGGTAAAAACCTGTCTCTACGAAAAATATAAAAATTAGCCAAGCATGGTGGCGGGGGCCTCTAGTCCCAGCTACTTGGGAGGCTGAGGCAGGAGAATCACTTGAACCCGGGAGGCAGAGGTTGCAGTGAGCAGAGATCATGCCATTGCACTCCAGCCTGGGAGATACAGTGAGACTTTGTCTCGAGAAAAGAAAAAAAAAGAAAAGTCCTAGCCAGGGCTAGGGAAAAAAAAAAAGAAAAAAAAGTTTTGCTGTGTGTATTTATAATGATATGTACTGTATTGTAGAATATTCCTGACAGGAAATAATTTCCATTTTGTTTAAGCATCTTTGAGCACTGAGTCTTTTACTTAGAATTTTACAAGTCTCATAACTGGAAGAATTTTCCACAGCCTAGCTCTTGGCTCCTTAGATTTCAAAATTGTCCCTCTTCTCTGACACATATACCTCTATTGCCAGGGACTGGAAGACACCTTCGCACTGCCATCCAAGATTGGGGCCTGCACCTCTGTGTCATAATATGTCAGGTGAGTCAGCTCAGCAGACAGCAAGAGCCCTGGAAGACATTTCTATACCGAGACAGCCGACTTAACTGTGAATGTATCCCCAGTTCAACTTCCCGTGAGCCAGACCCCCAAAATGCCTTCTAAAGCCATCTGTCCTGAGGAAAAATGACAGTGAGGAGGTCAGAGGAAAGAGTCATTGATCACAACTGATTGCAGTTAAGATGACGGGCTCAACTTTCATAGATACATGATTATGTGAACACAGTGTTAGAGCCCCCTTCAGGGCTTGGAGAGGACTCTGTGCCAGGGAGCGGTCTGGAAGCTTAAGCTGTACTAATTTCATGGTCAATCTGTCTCAGAGTGGGTGCCTTTCCTCACCTTAAAAAATATCCTATGAACAGGCTGGGCTTGGTGGCTCACGCCTGTAATTCCAGCAGTTTGGGAGGCTGAGGCAGGTGGATTACCTGATTGTCAGGAGTTCGAGACCAGCCTGACCAACATGGTGAAATCCTGTCTCTACTAAAAATACAACAACAACAACAACAACAACAACAACAACAACAACTTAGCCAGGCATGCTGACAGGTGCCTGTAATCCCAACTACTTGGGAGGCTGAGGCAGGAGAATCGCTTGAACCCCAGAGGCAGAGGTTGCGGTGAGCTGAGATGACGCAATTGCACTCCAGTCTGGGTGACAGAGCAAGACTCCGTATCAAAAAAAAAAAAAAAAAAAAAATCCTACGAACATTCATGAGATACAGACTTACTCATCTACTATAAGCCAGGGTCTGTGCTAGGAACTGAGGAGGCAGAGACAAACTAAGCCAGCTGAGTGCAAATCCAATTTCTAGGTATCACAACCTCCGTAACAGGCCTGGCCCTGAGAGACTGGGTTTGCCCAAGAGACTAAGTTCTCCCAAGGGTGGGTCATCCCATAAAGGAAAAAGCTAGGCTCAGGTTAGGCTATAAGATGGGGCTTTTCCCTTTGATAAGCATATTGAAAACTCCTGTGAGAAGAAGCCTTCCTCCAGGGTAATGTTGAGGCTGAAAGGCCCCTTCATAATCAGAATTCCAGACCAAAGCAAGTCCACCCATAAAGCCAGGAACTTGGGAATTGACACCCTCAAATGAGACCTTGGGGCCATGCTGCTTGCAGGAAACTATCCCCTGCCTGGAGTCCTGGATCCAGGGAACTAGGGCTCAGCCTTCAGGTCCAACCACCAGCCTTGGTTTGGAAGCTTCCTGCTGAGCAGAAACTCACTAATCCCTAAACCAGTCCTTCCTGCCAGTGACCAACCAATCCCCGCTGCCTGCCTCAGCTCCAGCCCAGCTTCGTTCAGAACCGAGGCACTCTTAATCATGCGAAGGACACATATTTTGGGGCATTCTCCTCTCTGAGCCTCAGTGTCTTCACAAGTCTAAGGGACTAACAATGGACCATCAACTCCACGAGGGCCAGGTGGTTCATCTTGTCCGTATCTGTAGTCTTAGTCCCAGTGAGCGAAAGGCACATAATAGTTGCTCAGTAAGTGCTTGTTGAGTGACTGATTTGGATAAAGAGATCCTTGATTTCTGTGTGGATAAGACAGCATTCTTGCAGTAGTTGGTACTCATCCAGTAGCAAGTGACAGACGTCAGCACAAATTGGTGTAAGAAAGAAGGAATGTGTTTTTCCCATAACTGAAGTCCAGGGGAGTACTTCTAGCTTTAGGTAGGACTGGAAAGGATCTATGTACTCAAATGATGTTATTGGGAGTCTGTCTTTACCTCTCACTTTGCTTTTTTCTCTTCATTACAGTTAGCTCCAGGCAGGTCCAGGCTTCTAATTGTCTTGCTCCAAGTCTAGCAGCAAAAAGACAATGCACAATCTTGTTCTCAAAAATCCAAACAAAATTCTCAGAATTGAGTCTCACTAGACAGTCTTAGGTCACTTGTGCATTCCTGAACTAATCACTTTGACCAGGGACATGTGATGCTCTAATTGTCCAAGCCTGCTCCTGGAGTTAACCCACCAGTGGAAACCCATCAAGGAAAATCTAGGTTCTGTTTCCAAGAAAGGGGAGCAGCTGCAAGGCAGACAATAGGTGCCCATCACAGTATTTGACTGAAATCTGAATATTTAGTTAACTCTCACCTTCTCTAAGCCTCAGTCTCTTCATGTGTCATTGATAACAATGACGACACTAACAAAATTCGTGCCCCTTTTACATCCTAGAGCTTTCGTGAGGTCCAAACAAGATCATGAGTTATGATAATAACATTTATTGAGGCATCACTGGACATCTGTCCCTGTGCTAAGTAAACCCTTTATACATTTAGTTTTATTTTTACCACAATCCATGTTACTGATGAGAAGCAGGTTGAGAGAGGCTACAAGGCTTGTATACTGGTCACACAGCTAGGAAGGGTGGAGCTGGGGTTTAAAGCAGAACCCTCAAGCATGAAGCTATATATAAACTGTAAATAATTTTACAAGTGTAAGGGATTATTAGTAACAGCTTGTACAATTAATAATAGAAAATTTTTTAAAACCCTGAAAGGAAATTCAAATAAATTCAAACAAATGTTTGTTTAGCACCTACTATGGGCTGATCACTCACCAGGGCTCAGAAGGAGACACATAAATAACTGTGAAACAGGCAGACTGTGATCTAATAGAACCATAAACATGCCCCAGGGGACTGTGGAGAGCAAGAGATTGACTCTGAATGGGGAAGGAAGGGAGGAGGAAGTCTGGAAAGGTCTCTTAGAAGCAGTGGGATTTGAGCTGGGCTGTAAAGATTAAAGGACTTTAACAAAGGAAGGGAAAGGGAAAATCAACTTTTAAGAGACCCGGAAGGATCTAAAGATTCAGAGCAGAGTTCTTGGATAAGGGTTCAGCACTTCTGTGCAAAATAACTTTCGCACCAGCAGGAACTTCAAAAGTGATTGACTTAGCAGAGCACAGTAGTTGCCATGGGAACAGAGGCAAGCTTCATCCCTGTTATTAGTGAGCATCTCTGGCTTTGAGCAGACTAGCCAAGGCCAGGAGGCAGCGGGGGCTGGGTTGCACTATCCCTTAGAAGAAAAATCCAGCAAGATTGCTGCCCTGAGAAACCGACTCTCATTTCAGAGGGAGGCCGAGCTGACAGGTGACACCTGGGTCTGAGAAGATAGAAAGCCAGAGGAAGCCTCTGCCTTGAGGGGCTTTGGGACATCTTGAAGCTATTAGAGCAGGCAAGGGAGCCTCAAGGAGGGAATGGGAAGGGCAGGGGACAAGCCTGAGAGCGGCTTCCAAGATGAATCAATTCCCACTCAGTCCTGGAGGAGGGGAGCAGTGCTGGAGGCAGCTCCACCCAGGATCCAAGTGTGGCAGGGGGTGGAGAGCGTCTCCCAGACCATGCATTCATGTCACTCCTAGACCCACTCAGACCTCTCAGGCCTCTGGGGGCTGCCAGGGCATTCCAGTGCATTGGGAGTGTTGGCATCTAACCACTCAAGTGCAGAGGGGACCCCATTCACAGGTTTGGTGACAGGACAGCATATGGTGGGGACTTTAATGCAGTAGGCAATAGGTTTGACACCTAGATTCAAATCATGGCATTGACACTTTCTAGCTCTGTGATTTTGGGCAAGTTACTTACCCTTTCTGTGTTTCTCAGTTGACATGGGCAAGGTACAGATAATGATAATAATTTTACCTATCTTATAGGTAGGTAAGAATTTAGTGAGATAATGGATATAAAGAGTTGTGCATGGTACCTGGCACAGTAGATCTTCAATAAATGTAAGCTATTATATTATTATTATCACTTCCGAATTTCAATTTGGTATTGAGTCAGGTCTTCCTTCCTTCCTTCCTTCCTTCCTTCCTTCCTTCCTTCCTTCCTTCCTTTCTTTCTTTCTTTCTTTCTTTCTTTCTTTCTTTCTTTCTTTCTT
>NC_045437.1:140311108-140394747 GCF_002776525.5 Piliocolobus tephrosceles
CTTTCTTTCTTTCTTTCTTTCTTTCTTTCTTTCTTTCTTTCTTTCTTTCTTTCTTTCTTTCTTTCTGGCAGAGTCTCTTATCATTAGTGCTAAAAGCCAGTTTCTCCAAGTATAGTAGATGATGACAATGACAACAGTAATAGTTGTGACGGGACCCATTTACCTTCCACATATCCAGTGACATTATCATGAAGAAGGAAGGCAAATTTCTAGTGCCGAATGCCAGGCTAAACGCTTGAACTTTTTATTTCAGGCAGCTAGTGGCTATTGAAATTTTGGAGGAGAATAACTTGATCAGGGGAATGTAGATTTTTGCCCTGAGGCTATACATTTGTAGAAATAGAATCTAAGTATAACAACAACAAAGCTTAGTAACAAAAACAATAATAGCTACCATTTTCAGAGAGCTAATTGTATACCAGGCACTGTGCTAAGAGCTTCAGAAGCCTTGTCTGTTGTAATCCTCACAACAATCTTATGAGGTTATATATTTTCTCCTTCTCCTTCTCCTTTTTTTCTCCTCCTCCTCCTCCTCTTCCCCCTCCTCCTTCTTCCTCTTCCACCCATTTTACAAATAAGAAAACTGGGCACAGAGAGGTTAAGTCACACAGCTAGCAAATGGCAGAGCTGGGCTGAAACACAGGCAATCTAGTTCTAGGAGTCTCACATTTAACCAGAACATGCTTTTTCCTTCCCTGAACCTTGGAAGGCCCTCGTGGTGGGCTTGGGGGGCAGACTGCCACTCTCACTTTTGGGAGCCCCTCTGTTTGTCTGCGTCTGAGCACTGCCACTCTCTGTTTTGATTCTCTGGGACTTCACCTCCTTCTTTGAAAGTATGTGTGTGTTTGTGTGTATGTGTGTGTGGGGGGTGTTTGTATAAGAGAGAAACTGCAGCTGACCAGTGATGACAGAAGCCTCTGGACATCAAAGTGGGCAGAGCCCTGGATGGATGGGCTGGAGGCAGGCCTGGTCCCATTAGGCTAATTCCTCTCAAGGTTGGAAGAGGCCAGGGCGGGAACTTCTGAGAACATGGAGAACAAGTCCTTTCATACGACCTCCCTTTGAGCTGGCCTCGGGGTGGGACCGGGGTCGGGTGGGTGGAGGGTGGGGAGTGTGCGGAGAGGTGAGGCCGCAGTCAGGCTGGGCAAACAGATTGGGCAGCGGCTGTGAGCACAGAGCGCCCATTGTGTACCCAGAGCTCTGCTTTCAATAATCTTCTCGGAAGAATGTTTCATTGAGCGCCAGAGAAAGGAGCCATTGAAATGCCAGGGCTGGGCCCTATGAAGGGTTAAAGACAAGGAGGCCATGGGTACCTGGGCTCTTGCCACTCCTGGTTCAAAGACCTGATATGGGGCTCCTGATCACTAAGACAAGGGGACTCAGTGAGGCCACCCAGAGGTCTGTAAGCGAGGGTCAGAGGGGGGATGTATGTCTGTCCCAGAAAGGTTAAAGTGGGTGCCCCAGTATCAAGGAGGAAAACCCCATTCTTCCCAGAACGATTTTGCCCAAGTAATATCCAAGAAGATGTTAGATACCTCCTCAGATACGCCCTCAGCCTGTCTACTGTGGGGAGCAACCCATCGGGCAGACGCGTCTTTGCGTGGACTTCTGCGTGGACCCATACCAGGGGCCCTGCAATCCACTCTCCACAATGCAGCCAGTATGGCTTCCTTAAACACCTCTGGCCTTTCCATTAATCCGTAATTAATTATAATGAATGATGCTCTAGCAGAGAGTGTGGGAGTTATGATAAGAACCAGTGGTCACTAAACTAGGTGACCAAGGGAACATGTAGAGTTTTCTCTTCCAAATAGAAAGAACTGCTCATTAGAGGGATATGGCTGGGCTGTCAGAGAGGGCACCAGAGTGGGATTCTCTGCTCACACTGAGTGCCACACATCTTTGCCAGCTACAGAAGCTTGTGGGGCTCTAAGTGTGGGTAACACCGTGCTGGCCTCTGTGGGCTGCACAGAGGAGGCAGAAGGTGGATGGGAGGGGCCTGCCACTGGGGAGGGAGCGCACTCTTGTTGGGCAGCTGAGAATAACCTCCAGCATCCCCATGGAACCCTCTGAAGATGTTGCTGCCTCACTGAGCCTGTGTCTGCAGTGAGGATGTTCTGTAACTGAAGCAGACCTTACGCTATGAACTGTTCATATTAACCATTTTGGATGGAAACCTTAAAAATCAGATGATGCCTTTCTGGCTTTCTTAAAAAGAGATCCTCAACAGGATCTAAACTCTGGAGGATGTCCTATCATTCACTTCTGTGCTGGACGGTGATTTGGTGATGTTGCTTGGTCTGTTCAGGTGAATATAGTTCTTGGCTCCTGCACCCATAAACCCCAAACTCCCAGGCTTTTGGAATTCATCAGTTTGACATTTTTGTTTATTCTTTTGTTTCTCCTTAATTTTTTCACTGTGAAACATATAAGCATATTTTGCTGTAAAATAGGCAAGTGTCTCACACTCTTATACATTCCATCTGAGCTGCTTCTAATATTCTCAGACTGCGAAAGGAAATGATTGGCCTTGTAAGATTGTGAATGAAGTAAGAGTCAGTAGACTTAGAGTGAGGAAGGCCTGAGGAGCTCTCCTCTGAGTTAAGTGATTGAACTCTGTGATATTTTGAGTGTTCAGAGGCCTTCTATGTTTTCTTTTGGTCTTTGATTTGATCCAGCCTAGACAAATTGACCCCTAGAGAGAGGACGACAGCAAGCATAATTTATGCGTAAGGTCTTTGCCAAGGGCAATAAATCAGAAGGAAATAATATTGGTACTTAGATAATTTTAGTTCAAAGATGGCCAAACATACACATATACCTACCCACTAACATGCACACACACACACGCACACACACACACATACACACGAATAGCAATGAGAGACAAAGCCACAAAACCAACTAACCCAGTCTTTCACTTTTATATCTCCGCTCCCTAAAAAGTTATCTGGGAACAAATAATTAAAATCATAACATTTTCAAATGGGAAAGAGCTTTCAAAGTTCTTTTGTTTTGCTCCCCCTTTTTTAGTTCAGGAATCTCTTCTATTATCTCCTGGACAGACAGGCACTTAACCCCCTTCTTGCATGGATCCAGTAATGGGAAGCTCAGTACTTTCTGAAGTCTGATTTCATCAATGGAAATCTGTGACAGGAAGTAACAAAACTACACCCCTGCCACATCTGATCTGCATTTTGTATGCAGATATTAGGCTTTCTGTAATGTTTTAATGTGGATGTCCTTTGGGGGTTAAGGGACGAGAGCACATCTGTGAGAATAGGGGGACAGATCTTTCCTGTGTGGGGTGGACATTCCTGGTGTCAATTGTCTTGGAAACAGCTGAGTTCTGAGACAGAAACTGAAAAGGCTAGTTTAGCTTGCTGGAGAGGGAACTTAGCTTGTTAAGTCTTAATTCTTGGGCCTGAACTTGAGACATCTTGGAGTTTTCAGAGTCTGTGTGGGTTGGGGTAGGGCTGATGGACATTGTCCCAGGGAAGAAGGCAGGGAAGCACCTTGTCTTGTAGAGAACACAAAGGGAAGATAAGTGAGCCAATCTTGAAAACTATATGACCACGATTCACATTATACTTTGTGTTTATTCCCTCCTTGTCATCCTTGAGCCTTTGGAAATATCTGGTTTAAATGTTTCAGCCTGACCTAGCTGTGTAATGGCATCATTGGAATTGCTGAGGGTCAGTGTTTATTTCCCTAGAATGTTAGAGGGAGGATAGTGCTCTCTGAGGCCTCTGTGGGTTTTGGTAATTATGGAGACTCTTAAGAAAAAAGTGAGTATTAGGGAACAAGAGTTGGGCCCGAGGTCCACCCACTCCCCTCCACATGGTGATTCACCAATCACTGCCATCCTTTTGTTAAGCAGGTGGTCAGATTTCCTGCAAAAGTAATTCCTTAAGTTGGTATGAAATCTGTCTTCCTGTAACTTTCACCCACAGGACTTAGTCCTTCCTCTCAAAAGCACAGAGAACAATCATCATAACCATTCACATTCACCGAGTGCTTACTATGTGCTGGGCACTTTACTGAGCATTGTACTAGAGCTTACATATACTATTATCCCATTTTACAGATGAAGAAATTGAGGCAAATGGAGGGCAAATAACTTGTGCAAGGCCAGACCCCAAATTAGTGGCAGGATTTGAATTCAAATAGTCTGATATCAGAGCCCACTGTCTTGAATTCTGAAGTACTCCTTGTTTCAGTGACAGCCCCATAGAGGTCTGCTGCCTGTGATCTTGTCTCTCTGGGCCTTTTCTGGTCCAGGTGGAATCCCCACCCCATCCCCTTGTTGCTTCTCTTTGTGCTTGGAGTAGAAGGAAGGCAGCCCTGCCCGGTTCCTCTTGCCCTGGGGTAATGGAAAGAATGCAAAACCCTAGTCCACCTGACCTCTGGTGACTTGTCCCACTTCGACCACCTAGTACAGCCTCGTGGAAGCCTCTGGAAGCACTGTTTTAGCAGCTTTCCCCTCAGGAGGCTGTATTTTTCCTGTCTGTCCTCAACATGTCTTCTGCCAGAACAACAAGCTCAGTTTTCCCTTCTGATAAATCTGGTCACCCTAAATATGGGGCTTTGAGCAAATGGGAGCGGCTGGCCCCACGCAGCCCTCATTTCAAAATGCAGATTCACACGGGCTGCTATTTTGGAGGTCTGGTTTCTTTCCCCACACACAGTGGTTTTAAGTAAGAGGGAAGAGATCATGACAGAATCTTGGCGGGGGAAGATGCTAGGAGAGAAGATGCACCTGGGCAGTCTTTGCCTCCCAAAGTCCCCAAACACTGACCCTTCAAGAAGTTGGTTGGGGGTTGGGGGAGAGGGAAAGAGGGTCCATGGTAACATAACGCTGGGAAATACAGCTTAACCAGCTCCTCCTGCAGATCAGCAGTGTGCATGTTAAACATTTGAAGTCCTAGCAGTAAAGAAGCCTAACTGGTTTTGTTTAGCCCAGTTTTTCCATTTAAAAATGTAGCCTAGTAAAATTTTGCAAAACAATGATGCAGAGCAGAGCTTGCAAACCGGCACTGATGGTCTGATATATTTCTGGGAGAGGTTTAATTTGGCCTACAAAGTGCTTACATTTTGCTTTCAATTAGTCACTAACATTTCACAATTGGAATATTCTCCTAATAGATAAAGAGGGTATTCCTCTTTAAAAACCAGAAGATCTGGAAACGCTGGTCCATATTCTTGCCTGACTATGGTCAGCTGGAAGTCAGGCTGTGGTTTTTAACTTGCTGCAGCCCCTGTGTCTCCTTGGGGCAAGACAGCTATCTCCTGCTCTACTCATTTACGTTGCTCCTCGGGTTCCGGAGTCCCCCCAAGCTTGCCATCTCTGGTGTGGAGGTTTCCTTGGGTAGGTGTTGGCCTAGGTGACCACTGGGGCCAATTCATCCATTCATTCATGCAACATATACTGATTGAGCTTATACTGTGTGCTACACCCTGTGGATACAAGATGGACAAAACAGCCCCTGCCCTCTGGATTCCAGCGCTGGCATTCTAAGATTCTAGTTGGGAATTGCAGAACAGGGAGGAGGGAGGGGTTGAGGAGAGGTGAGCTGGTAAGGCTGCAACCAAGCTTCCTGACTTCCAGCCCCGGGTGCTTGCCAAAGTGCTTGCCATTCTCCATTCCTTTCTCTACCGGCTCACCGAAGGGAGCTGCCTCCAACAGCCACGGTGAACCTTAGAGAAATAGCCACTGACTTGCTCTGTGACTTAGATGCGTTGCGCCTCATCTCCCGGCCTCAGTTTCTCCATCTGTAGAATGCCCCGGTTGGAGTAGAAAATGATGGGCTTTCCTTCCAGGGCTGGCACTCAGAGAGGCTAAGACTCCATGATCGAGGAATGTCTGACCCGGCCATTCCGGAGCTGTTCCATCGAATTCCAAGCAGCCCCACTCCCTCCTTTCCCCATCCCGGTCAGGGGCGGGCGCTGGAGCCAGCAGGCCGGGAGGGCCTGGGCTTCCCGCCCGGGAGGTGGAGCCGCTGCTCGGCGTCCCGCCCCTCCACCTGGGGCTCGGCCCCGGCAGATGTTACAACTTTTTCGAATTCTCTCCCTCGGTGTCCCCTCGACCCGCCCAACTCCCTCCCCTTCCCCGCTGGGGTCCTGCCCACCTCCCTACAGGGAGCTGGGTTGTTGTAAGGACTCCGGGTGGGGCGAGAGGCCGGGAAAGCAGAGGCGAGAGAAATTAGGAGGCGGGAGAAATCCAGGGCAAGAAGGAAGAGGGGAGTCAGAGGATGATAGAGAGCACTTTCTGGAAGCCGCCACGCCGCGTCTCAGGCTGGCCGGGCTGAGCTGGAGAAGAGGGAGCAAAGGCGGCGCAGGGCCGGCGCTCAGGCAGCGGGAGGCAGCTCGGCGCGGGCCTGACCTCCCCAGAGCGCCCCGCTGCGGCAGAGCAGATCCGGCCCAGCCGTCCGGCAGCCTGTCCCGGACCAGACACTGGGCCATCCCCGGGGGCGCTGAACGCCCTCGCAACATCCGACCCGGCGGGCCGGTGGTGCGCCCTGGGCGCGCGAGGTGGTGAGGCCCCAAGAGCCCTGCGCGCCGGGACGCGCGGGCCGTCTTGGCGATGCACGCCCTCACTGGCTTCTCCCTGGTCAGCCTGCTCAGCTTCGGCTACCTGTCCTGGGATTGGGCCAAGCCTAGCCTCGTGGCCGACTGGCCCGGGGAGGCCGGTGAGCAGCGCTCGGCCGCTCCGCCCCAGCCTCCCCACATCATCTTCATTCTCACGGACGACCAAGGCTACCACGACGTGGGCTACCATGGTTCAGATATTGAGACCCCCACGCTCGACAGGCTGGCGGCCAAGGGGGTCAAGTTGGAAAATTATTACATCCAGCCCATCTGCACGCCTTCGCGGAGCCAGCTCCTCACTGGCAGGTAGGCGTGGCGCAAGGCCCCGGGGCTGAGCATCTAAGCCCCAAATCAACCCAGTGTGTAGATTTCTCCTGCCAGTACCACCCCATGCTGGGGTCTGGGAAATCTCTTATTGGCTGTGTAATCATTAGTAAGTCCCTTACCCTCTCTGGGCCTCAATTACCCTTGCCTTACACTGAATGGGCTTCATCATCTTTGACTTCTTGCTTTGATGTTCCAGGACACTCACATTCCACACAATGTGGAGACATCTGGTCATCCCTTTGTTAGAGGAATATGGCAGCCTCTGACATTTATTGCTGCTTCTATTTATGGATACTGAGACCCTGAGCAAGTCATTTAATTTCTCTAAGCCTCAGTTTTCTTGTCCATAAAATGGGGCAAAGAACAGTTTTCATCTTGAAAAAGAGTGGCAAAGGTGGAATGATTTGTGTATAACCTGCTTGGCTGTCAATGTGTGGTAGCCTCTATGTGTCCTGAGGGATTCAGGTCCCCATACTGTTTGATGAATACATTGGGAGAAGACCAAGGAATTGATAGGTGGAAGAGAAAGACACATAGGATACCACGACCTGTGTAGCCTTAGGGTGGTTATTTCATTTCTCTGAGCCTCTGTTTTTTCATCTGCAAAATCCTCCCAAGTTGGCTGGGAGCCCCAAGTAGACATGCTGCTTCCTCCATAAGGAAATGTCCACAGTCGAGGCATCAGTATTACAGGATTAAAAGAGCAGGGAAACAGGAGGTGGGGGTATGGAAGGCAAGCTCTGGCCACTTAGGGGAAAATCCTTTGGCAAGGCTGAAGTTAATTCTCCTTGGATGGGGTCCAAGGCATGCTTTCTCCCAAGTTTCACCCAAGAGCCACTAGTGTGATCTCAGGAACCAGAAGCCTTAGTCTCCCTGTTTCTTAGTCTCACTATTTCTTGGATGGGAGAAATTGAGACAAGGACTCTGGGAGGGCCCAGCTTGGTTTCCCTTGGCCTACTTCAGGGTCTGTGGGAGATAGGATTGAGAGGCCAGATGTTTGGCAGGGGTCCTGGAGCTGGGAATCAAATGGTGCCCTTTCTTCCTTCGATCTGGCACCCAGCGTTTAGATCCAGGAGCCAGAAGGAGAACAGAAGAAAGAAGGAGGGGCATGGGGTGTGTATGGGTTGGAGTGGTGGTGCAGGATGGTGGTGTAGTGGTGAAGATGGATGCTGACCTGCAGAAGAGGGAGGAGGAATCTGCATTCCCAAGAGTTGTTCACAACTTAGCGTTTGTCCTAAGAGGTGACTTTTGGTTTAAGTAGCGGAATGAGCAGACAGCAGCAGGGCAATGCTTCAGTCCCCTGATCTGCAAAGGTAACTGAACGTGGCTGGTCAGTGCCTGCCCTCCACCCCCTGCAGCTGGCTCCATCTCATTGATGCTCACAGCCCTCGTTAGTGTTTGTTAACATCCAGTTGTGTTTTGTGACGCTGGAGAGAGGCAAAGTTTCTCATGTGACTCACTTGCAGATGGGCTTTGGTGACTCTTAGCTGGCCCATCCACTTTACAAACCAGCGTTCCGCGGCACCCCACCTCTATGAAGACGGGCTCAGTTGGCACTCAAGGCCCTAGGGCACTTCTCATATCAAGTCCTATAATTTATTAGCTTGATTGAGGCCTAGAGAGGCTGTTATCATCAAAAGATTTTGAGCATGAGTTGAGTAGACCCGGGTTCAAAGTTTAGCTCCCCTGCTTGCCGGCTGTCTGAACTTGGGTCATTGCTGCTCTTTTGGGAGCCTTGGTTTTATCATCTGTAGAATGGGGGTGGTAATAGACTTCCCTATAGGTTTTTTAAATGAGAATTCAGTGAGATAATGTATGTGTGTGGCACCTAGTGTTAAAAATGGCAGTAGTAGCTAATTATAGATAACAACAATAACAGTTTTAAGATAAGGAAACCAAAACAGAGAAACTCACTTCTGTGCTCTGGTTAAAGATGTCAAGAATTCAGGGCTTGTCTTAATTTGGATGCCTCGGGGTGAGAAAAAGGTGTGGGATTCTAACATACTTGTGAAGTTTCAGGCTTCTTATTTACTCTGGGACTTTCTTTTTTTTTTCTGCAAGCTCCGCCTCCCAGGTTCACGCCATTCTCCCGCTCCCATGTGATCTGCTTATGGTGTCTTGCCTTTACTAAGACTTGAGTAAAGGCAAGACACCATAAGCAGATCACATGGGAGCCTTGACCACAGAATGGGGAAGATGGGATATGAATGGATAAATGAGGAATTCAGGATTTGCCTAACCATTTCCTCCTGCCTCAGGATGATAGCCTGGATCAAGGGGTCATATGAGCTCACAGGCAGGCACATGGGAGCTGGTCTTAGAAAACTGGGAAGCTAGACGAGTCGGAGATTTCCCATTTCAACCAACTCCTCTACAGGAGCAAACTGAGGCCCTCATGTGTGAAGAGATATGGCAGCCCAGTTTGCTGAAAAAGAGTCACTGCTTAGACTCTGCTTGGAACCAGGACTTGGTTCAAGTCCTGGCTCTGTTCCTGACCACTGGGTGACCTTGGGTAAGGCCCTTCCCCTTCCCTTAAAAAGACCTTAGGTTCTTTTTAAGATGAGGTGAGTAAACTAGAGAATGAATTGGGTCCCTTCTGGCTCTAAAACCCTTTCAGTGTCTTTCATTCATTCATTTCATAAATAATTGAGTGCTCTTTGAACGTCACTTGGGTGCTAGGAATAGAAGACTGAATAAAGGACAGCCCCATCACATGTCCCTGGGCACAAGAGCATGTGCAAACGAGTATAATCCCATGGCCAAGTAAGAAAACGATGGTGTGTACTAAATGCTAGGGGAACCCAGAAGCAAAAGTGACTAATTCTTTGGGAGAGTTACGAAAGACTTTGTAGCACGGATAACATTTGGGCTGAGCTTTGAAGAGTGAGTAAGAGTTTGCCTGGGAGAGCAGGGCTTGCTCTAGGCCCCAGAACAAGTTAATAGCTTAGAGCTTAGGGACTCTGAAGCCTGGAGCCAGACTGCCTGGGTTATAAATCCCACTCCGACTACTAGCCATGTGAGTCACCCGGCAAGAAATTTAATTTACCAAGCCTCAGTTCCCTTATTTGGAAAATGGGAACAATAATATGTACCTCTGAATTTGTGGTGAGGATTTAGTAAGATAATTCACATAAGAGACTAAGTGTAATGCCAAGCTCACAGCGAGTGCTCGGCATTAGCTATTATTATTGTCATTATGACCCTGGATTCAACTTTTAACTCTCCAACTTCCTAGCTATGTGATCTTAGGTGAATGGCTTAGCCATTCTGAGCTTCAATCTCCTCATCTGTAAAATGACAATATGATCTACTTCCAGTGATTTTGAGGATTCGATGAGATAATGCATTTGAGGTGCTTAGCACATTCGATAATACCTGGTGGTGGCTGCTATTATTTTTGCTGGTAGTGCTGGGACCACGGCCCACCTCACGGTAGTATTGGGGACTGGATGGCCAGAGCAATGGTCTGTAGCTTACCTGTGCCTTCTGTGCCTTCCCCTCTTCCCCACCAGGTACCAGATCCACACAGGGCTCCAGCATTCCATCATCCGCCCACAGCAGCCCAACTGCCTGCCCCTGGACCAGGTGACACTGCCCCAGAAGCTGCAGGAGGCAGGTTATTCCACCCATATGGTGGGCAAGTGGCACCTGGGCTTCTACCGGAAGGAGTGTCTACCCACCCGTCGGGGCTTCGACACCTTCCTGGGCTCGCTCACGGGCAATGTGGACTATTACACCTATGACAACTGTGATGGCCCAGGCGTGTGCGGCTTTGACCTGCACGAGGGTGAGAATGTGGCCTGGGGGCTCAGCGGCCAGTACTCCACTATGCTTTACGCCCAGCGTGCCAGCCATATCCTGGCCAGCCACAGCCCTCAGCGGCCCCTTTTCCTCTATGTGGCCTTCCAGGCAGTACACACACCCCTGCAGTCCCCTCGTGAGTACCTGTACCGCTACCGCACCATGGGTAATGTGGCCCGGCGGAAGTATGCGGCCATGGTGACCTGCATGGATGAGGCTGTGCGCAACATCACCTGGGCCCTGAAGCGCTATGGTTTCTACAACAACAGTGTCATCATCTTCTCCAGTGACAATGGTGGTCAGACTTTCTCAGGGGGCAGCAACTGGCCGCTCCGAGGACGCAAGGGCACTTATTGGGAAGGTGGCGTGCGAGGCCTAGGCTTTGTCCATAGTCCCCTGCTCAAGCGAAAGCAACGGACAAGCCGGGCACTGATGCACATCACTGACTGGTATCCGACCCTGGTGGGTCTGGCAGGTGGCACCACCTCAGCAGCTGATGGGCTAGATGGCTACGATGTATGGCCGGCCATCAGCGAGGGCCGGGCCTCACCACGCACGGAGATCCTGCACAACATTGACCCACTCTACAACCATGCCCAGCATGGCTCCTTGGAGGGCGGCTTTGGCATCTGGAACACCGCTGTGCAGGCTGCCATCCGCGTGGGTGAGTGGAAGCTGCTGACAGGAGACCCTGGCTATGGCGATTGGATCCCACCACAGACACTGGCCACCTTCCCGGGTAGCTGGTGGAACCTGGAACGAATGGCCAGTGTCCGTCAGGCTGTATGGCTCTTCAACATCAGTGCTGACCCTTATGAACGGGAGGACCTGGCTGGCCAGCGGCCTGATGTGGTCCGCACCCTGCTGGCTCGCCTGGCCGAATATAACCGCACAGCCATCCCGGTGCGCTACCCGGCTGAGAACCCCCGGGCTCATCCTGACTTTAATGGGGGTGCGTGGGGGCCCTGGGCCAGTGATGAGGAAGAGGAGGAAGAGGAAGGGAGGGCTCGAAGCTTCTCCCGGGGTCGTCGCAAGAAAAAATGCAAGATTTGCAAGCTTCGATCCTTTTTCCGTAAACTCAACACTAGGCTGATGTCCCAACGGATCTGATGGTGGGGAGGGAGAAAACTGTCCTCTAGATGTTCTTCCCCACTCCGATTTGGCCCTGCTCTTTCTCAGGGATAAGCCTGTCACGTCTCCATCTATAGGGAGTTGGAGGGTGTAGAGTCCCTTGGTTGAACAGGGTGGGGAACCTGGTTGGGGGTGGGCGGGAATAAACCAGACTGGGATGCCTATGTCTCAGTCCTGCCTCCTCCCCGACTTGCTCTGTGACCTCAGGTGACCAACACGAGCTTTTGGCCTCAGTTTCCTCATCTGTAAAATGAGCTCTAATGACTTTGTGACTCTTTGGTGTGGCCCTGGAGCCTGGGGCCACGGTGGAGTTCCTCGGCCTTGCCACTTGACAACACTTAAAGGGCTTCCTCCTCAACACAGGATCTCTATGGTGGTGTTTGGGTGAGGGCCGCCTGGAGTCAACTCCAAGCCTGGCCCCCAGCTAAAGCAGGGCAGTCTGACTGCTCTCTACAGGGACCTCCTGAGCACTGTGGGTGGAGGCGCAGGGGTCGGGGGGTTGACCTTCATGGTTCTTCACATGGCCTAGGCCAGTCCTCGGGTCAGACTGGTGTCAGGCACTGTAGTGCAAAGTTCCTCTTCTGGCCCCTCCAGTACCCAGAGAAATTGGCTGGGCCATTAATGGCTGCAGCACCAAGGGTGGTGGAAAGAGCTGTGAAGAGCCCCCAAACCAGTACCAGGACACCTGGGTTCTCCCGTGACCTTGGGCACAGTTCTTCCCCTCTAGGCCTTGATTTCCCCACCTGTGAGTGGGGATGCTAGCCCTGGCTCTGCCTCCCCCGTGAGGCTCTGGAAGACTGGCCAAAGCCAGGTTGTAGAGGAGCTTGTGGACTTGATTAAAGTGTCATAACTTGGAAGTGAGGGATGCAGTGCTGTCCGACTATGAGCAGGTGTGGGTGTGTGCTTGTGTGTCCTGGGGGCAGGTATGAGCTCACTGTTGGCCAAGTGAACAGGACAGGAGGTGGACAGCCTGGCTAGGAGGTGGGGGGATGGGAGTCCTGCCGCAGACTTACTCTGTGACCTCAGGCACATCCCTGATCCTCTCTGGGCCTCAACATCACACTATGTTCAGTGATGATCTAAGAGCACTTCCCATTTGGCCATTCTGGGCTAGAGTGCGTGTGTGTGTCTGTGTTTGTCTCTGTGTGTGTGTGTGTGTGTGTGTGTGTGTGTTGGGGTGGAGGGCAGGCTGAGTGGTGGGGAGTAGGCCAGGGGGGTTGCAGAGCCCGCCTGCCGCCTAGTGCGCCTCCATCCGTACACTGCGTTCTGCATATCTCCCTTCAGGTTCCAGTCGGCGCAGTGTGTGTAGGCGAAAGCCCTGCTGTGAATTTTGAAAATAGTTATTTTTGTCACTGGCAAAGGAGGCCTGTTAGGACTCATCAGCTTGTGGATGAGCAGGATGGGTGGGGTGGGGTGGGTGCGGTATGTGTGGGGGTTCAGGTATTGGTTACAGGGCTCCATCCCCTCTGCAGAGGTGGCTGAATCCAGGAGTGAGGGTCTGGCCTGAGGCTGCTGGGTGGAGGTGACCATTCATGCTCTAGGCCCCTTCCTCCTGGTCCTGTTCTTTTTACCCCTTATCACCTCCCCCAACTAGAATCTTTCCCTTCCTCTATGATGTTGATGCCCAGCTGTGTGGTGGGGCAGGAGCCAGGACAGGCAGAGGCCTCTGGATTCCAGTGACCTCTAGCATTTCAGTCTGCCTGGGAGGGAGGCTCTGAAGCAGTAAGTCACCTGTTAGGGCGGTGGCCCAGGCCTGACACACCCTGGGAGATGAGCTGTCCATAGCTCGCCCACTCCTCAGGGTACTCTAGCTCTGCTGGGTGCTTGTCCCAGCTGTGTGGGCGGGGCCTTTCCAGGGTGGCATGGAGCCAAGGCTTCCCTGCCGCTCCAGGCTTGCACGAGTTGTATGGAGGCCTCTCCCGTGCCTGCTGAGTCAGCCCTGCCTGGGGCCTACCCTCCAGCTCCAGCCCCCACTTCTCTCCCGGTGCCCCTGCCCTTTGGCACCACAAGTGCAGAACCATGAATGGCCCTTTCTGCTGTCCCCTAATCACTGAGGCTTACTCCCTGTGACCAACCTAAACCAAGAAAGACCAGCTGGGGACGGGGCTGGCACCTGTTCCTGGTGCCCTGAGAAGGAGACTTGGCCTCAGGTCTCGGTCTAGTCTCAAATCCAGCCCAGAGCTTGCCTAGCTGAGTCCTACCCAACCCAGCATCCAGCAAACAGCCCGGTGGCCCCACGCAAGCTTGAGCCTGCAACTTGGTCTAGAGAAGCTCACGGCTGGCCTAGGCCTGAGATTAGTGGAGGGTCTTTGGTGCCCCAGAACACTCAAGCCCAATGACAGGCTCAGCCTGTGGTGATTTCTGCTCTTTCCAGCAATCAGCATGGCTTCCGCCAGCCCCCTCCCATCTCCTGTGGCCCAAGTTTCCTCCAGCCGGGGCACCTGGGTCTAGACTCTGTGACAGGCTGCCAACTGGCACTGCCAGGCAGGTGCTTGTACCATTTCAGCACCTGTGCTGGTGTGGAGGGAAGGGAGGGCAGATCAGAGGCAGCTCCGGCCCCTCGGGCCACAGATCTGGGGAAGTCGAGCCCAGAGATAACTGGTGAGACTCCCTGTTTCTCCCTTGGCTACACCAGATGGCAGCTGATCTGCCAGCTATAGGGGCCAGAGCCAGGGGGAAGCCTGTCCAAGCTGGGCCCTGCCAGTGGAGTCCTGGGCTCTGGTAACCCATTTCCCAAGGGCCAAGAGATAGCCCCACACCTGGATGGAGGGCCAGTGCTCTGGACTCCATCTTTCTCAGGAGGAAGCAGAGGTTCCACTGGGGAGACCTCCTGCAAGCTCTTCCAGGACTCAAACTCAGGTCCTCTAACTGCAGGGAGTGCTGTGCGGCCCTTGGCCCAGTAGCCATTGTCCTCTGTCCCATGGCTCTCTGCTTCACCCTCCCCTGCAAGGAGTGCCTCCTGTGTGGGAGAACTCATTGACAGTGCTGCTTCCTGATTCCTGACGTCCCCACTTCTTCATGTAGGCCCAGCCTTACTTACTGCAATGAATAAACCCAGTCCCCCTCCACCCAGACCCTCAGCAGAACCATTTCTCTCTTGGTCCACTTTCTACCAATTCTGCCCCCCACGCTCACTGCCCTTAGTGGGACAGGCCCCGTGGGGATCCTTTGGATGGCACGCTTTCTGTGGTACCTGCCCAGGCCCTGCAGGACCTTGAGGCACTTGGGTATATGTGTGTGAGCACGTGTGTGGGCTGTGGAAGGTGGGATTTGAGTTGGCTGTTACAATGCCACTGGGGCTACACTCACCCATGCAGGAACCCAGCCCTGGTCGCTTTTCATCCCTTCTGTCTCCATGGGGCACTGCCTGTGTTCACATGCCATATGCTGGCATGTCAGGGCTGCGTTCAGCAACCTCCAGGGCTCCCACCCCTGGCCACCAGCCCATAGCATGCAGGCCTGCTCTCGAATGCCACACGCGTGTTGCAAATGGGGGCACACGTGCTGCCTCTCGTGTCTGCCTTGGCCCTGGGGAGTGGGGAGTTTGGCAGGAACAATCCCCCTGATGCAATCATCGGCTCATTCTCTCAGCACCACAGAGGCATGGCTTGCTCCTCAGTGCCCGCCACCACCGGGCACAGCTGCTAGCCCGGCGGGCTCAGGGGAGGTGGTGAATTAGCAGTCATGCCTTCTCAGCAGAGTGGCTATTACCCTCAGGAAGGTGGGGGGTGCCTGTCCGAGGCGGTGCCCACACCGCTGAGCTGGGCTCCAGAAGGCTCAGAGGGGTATGTGTGTGCTCATGTGTAAGACTTTCAGAGGGAGCTTCTTCCTCTTCTCCCTCCTCTTCCTCTCTCTTCCACCTCTCCAGCCATCTCTCCACTATCGGGATCCTGCAGCCCTTGACTTGCTCATCCCCCAGGACCGCATGCACAGTGCAGGACAGCAGGGGAGGGAGAGAAGAGTGACAGAAAGAGAGGGAGATGGAAACCAGAAAGGAAGTAAAAAGGATGAGAAAGACGGAGAACTGAGAAGGAAGGATGCAAAGGAAGGAAGAGGAAAAGTGAGGGAGAGGGGAAGGCAAGAGGAGAGAAGAAAGAAGAGTTGAAAGGAGCGATAGAAGTAGGGAAGAAAGACAGAGGTGATGGGAGCGGGGCTGTGCTGGTCCTGCTCCCAGCAGCCACAGAGGCTGCCCCCATGGTCCACATCACAGAGAGAGAGGTGGCCATCTTCCTGCCTTCATTCCTTCACACCTTCCTCTGAGGGACCCGATGCCAGGGCCTTCCCCACGTGCTCTGCTCACTTCTAAGCATGCTCCATTTCATCAGTGGGAATGGGGAGAGGAAACGGGTCAGGCCAGCACCCAGACACACAGGACTGCCCCAGTTCAGAACATGAGATTTCCATTAATACAGCCTCATAGTCTCACAGCATAGTTGCTTTTTGTTTTACTGTGAACTTTTAAAACAGTATCATCATTCCTTTGGCACCCGATGAGCTAGAGAGCCTTGTGGTTCCTCTCCTTCCAGCTCTAGTTCTTTGTTCTACAGAAATTGCTGCAAACTAGGCTTAGACAAGGTGATTTCCAAACCACGAGCTAAACTCTAGCGCAGACTAAGGGAACAGTGCCCTGAAGTGCCGGGACTCAAGATGATGGTGTGTGCTTCTGTGATTCAGGGAGAGGTGTGTGAGGGGAGAGGACTTTTGAGTTTCTCAATAGTAATTTCCCATTTATTGAGCATTTATAGCGTCAGCCGCTGTGCTTGTCTCATTTAATGTACAGAACAGCCTGGAGGTAGGGAATATTATTGACCCAATTATGCAGATGAAGACACAGAGGCACAGAGAAGTTAGGATATTCATCCAAAATTACATAGCCTGTACGTCGTGGAGTCACCCTAACTACTAAGCAACACTGCCTCTCCTGTCCCTGTGCAATGGCAGGTGGCCTCAGTGGTCACTAAGGGCTCTTGCAGCACTTTCTTGTGTGGAAGCCATCCCCTCCTGGGGGACAGGCTAGAGGGTATGGGGCAGGAGGGTGGCAGTGCAGCCCTCCCCCACCTCCCCACATAGTCCTGTAGCTTGGCCACCGTGTTCTGTGCCCTGCCTGCTGCCCACCGGCTGTGCGGCCCCCGGGCCCAGGCCTCTCTTCTCTGCCTCTGAATTGCAACGTTGGCGGCGGAAGCGGAAAGCATATTGTGCGCAGAAACAAAACTGAGTGGTTTTCCCTTTTTCCGAAGGTGGTAATGGTGCAATTAGTGGCTAAGCCATTACCCCCCTCCTCCCTTGCTTGCTTCCCCTCTTCCCCTCTGCCGCCCTCCCTTTCCTCTCCTGCGAATAGAATGGTGGCTGAATAGGAGAGCTCACCCTTCGTTCTCCCCCAAACCCCACTCCCAGGAAGAGGGGCAGAACTGGGGGGGTTATCCAGATGTCTCCAGGGGGCCCCTGGAAGTAGGGTAGTGAGTCAGGGACTTTGTGGGATTGGAGAATACCAATAAGCAGATAACATGTCCTACAAGTGAGAGGACTAGCAAGGCGATGTGGAGGTTCAGAAGGTGTGGGCTAGAATCCCTAAGGGTCTGGATGCCTGGATCCTTTTAGCCAACCTATGCTCACCGGGGGCAGGTGCTGGCACGAAGCCTCTGCCCATCAAGCTGCGAAATGGGCCAAGGACCCTTTTTTCCTGAGTGGAGAGGGGAAGGGGTATGTAGGGTCTGAGATTCCAAGTCCAAGATAGAGTGATGGGGTGGTCACGGGCCTGCTTTAAACCTTCATTTTCCTCCTCTGGAGCCTAGAAAGAGGCCTCCTGTTTACATGGTTCCCAAAGGCCTTCACAGCCCTTAGCCCACTCCATCTCCACAGCCTTCCTCTGCAGGGCATCTTCGTTCCCCTGTTGTGTAGAAAAGGAGCTGGAGGCTCAGAGAGGGTGAGTGACTTGCCCATGATCACTCAGCTAATAAATGTCCAAAGTCTGGGCACGGTGCCTCACACCTGTAATCCTAGCACTTTGAGAGGCTGAGGCGGGTGGATTGCCTGAGCTCAGGAGTTTGAGACCAGCCTGGGCAACATGGTGAAAACCCATCTGTACTAAAATACAAAAAATTAGCCAGGCATGGTGGTGTGCGCCTGTTGTCCTAGCTACTCGGGAGGCTGAGGCAGGAGAATTGCTTGAACCCAGGAAATGGAGGTTTCAGTGAGCTGAGATTGTGCCACTGCACTCCAGCCTGGGTGACAGAGCAAGACTCTGTCTCCAAAATAAATAAATAAAGAATAACTAAAATAAAATAAAAATAAATGTCCAAGAATCAGAGCTCAAACTTACATCCTTAATCTTAAACTCCAGTCCCTTTTCTTCTTAACTCCAAGACCTTGGAGTAAGATCTTGTGACTGTAGGTATGGCTGATGCCCTGAAGAGTTGAAGTTGGCAGGGAAGGTGCCCACAAAATTTTGGAATGAAGATTTCACGGCAGGTCTCTGGCCAGTGGCCTATCCCAGGTAAGCCATGCCATGCTCACCTCCACACAGTCCCCTCTCGCCTTTTTTTTTTTTTTTTACCTTGACTGGAAGCACAAGCAGAAACTGGGACATGAGCTCCAGGAGACCAGATTACCATGGTCCCCTTGGGGGCATGGGGTTGGGGAGAGGTTGCAGAGGAGGGCTCTGGAGGGGAGCAACTGTCAGAGCTGTGAGAGGTGGGGACGAGCAGGCAGTCAGGGCTGTTCCTTCCAGAATCCTGGGGTGTCCTCTGCACTTCTCCGCCAAACTAGAGCACTAGTGTAATGGACAAGGTGGTAAAAGAGCTGAAAGAGCAGGAGCATAACAAGAAAGACAGAGTCAGAAGCAAAAAAAAAAAAAAAAAATACAGACGGCAACAGAGAGACAGTTGCAGAGACTACAGTGATCCACAGAGGGAGAGCCATCCCTGTGAATTAGCCATCGTTTCCCTGTAAACCTTAGAACCCAGCTGTTGCCAGGGCAACCGGGCAATACCTGTCTCTCTAGAGATGAAGTTGCCAGGGTAACTGCATCCTGTCATTCTTTCCTGGGGACCATCCGGAATGCGGCACCCACTGGCTGTTACCATGGCAACTGCCTTTTTGCCCCACTTAATCCCATCCCGTCTGCTACAAGGGCCCCACAGTTGGAGGTGGGGGAGGTGGGAAGAGAAAATATCACTTGTGGACAAAGTTTGTTCTATTCTCCCTCCTCCAGCCCCTCCTTGGGTCCATCACCCCAGGGGTGCTGGGTCCATCCCACCCCCAAGCCCCACACAGGCTTGCAGTATTGTGTACGGTATGGTCAGGGCGTCCGAGAGCAGGTTTCGCAGTGGAAGGCAGGCAGGTGTTAGGGAGGCAGTTACCGGGGCAACGGGAACAGGGCGTTTCGGAGGTGGTTGCCATGGGGACCTGGATGCTGACGAAGGCTCGCGAGGCTGTGAGCAGCCACAGTGCCCTGCTCAGAAGCCCCGGGCTCGTCAGTCAAGCCAGTTCTCTGTTTGCACTCGGCAGCACGGGCAGGCAAGTGGCCTCTAGGTTCGGGAGCAGAGCCGCAGCACCCCAGTCCTGGTCCCCCAGTCCCAAGCCTCACCTGCCTGCCCAGTGCCAGGATGGCCACCATCACCTGCACCCGCTTCACGGAAGAGTACCAGCTCTTCGAGGAATTGGGCAAGTGAGTTGTGCCTCAGGGAGTCCTGGAGGGCATGGGGGGCGGGGAGGTCAGGGTCTCGAGCCGTGTGTGTGCCTGCAGTGCTTGGGGAGCATTCCTGTGTACACAGATGAAGGCAGGCTGCATGGGTTTGGGGGCACCTGCCTGTGCACAGAGCATCCAGAGTCGGGCGTGGGCATGTTTGTGGGTGCACAGATGTGCCAAGCTAGCCAGGCGAGTGTGTATGTAGGGATGAAGGGTTAACAGTGTATGCCAGTGTACACGCATACACATACACACACACATGCACACAAGTACACACAACCTGGATACACACAGATTCTTAGAGACTTAGGGTTAAAAAGGGATTTTCCTAGTCAGCTGGGTCCAAAACTGGAATTCCTTCTCTAGTTTTGCCTGAGGTGGCCATCTGCCCTCCACTTAGATACCTCCAGTGACAGAGAATTCACCAGCTCCCGGTAGTTCTTCCTGACTTTAGACACCTACAGCGACTGTACAGAGTGGCCAACTTCTCCCTCCCCACCTTCCCCTTCTCAGCTCCTGCCAGGAGTGAGGGCATCAGTACAGTAGGGGTTAATATCTGAGCATGGCAGGCTTCCTGGGTGTTGGGAGGTGGGGAGGGGCAATCAGGAAAGCTGCAGCGGGGGCACCGCTGTTTCAGGGGCTGGGGTATGAAGGGCGCAGTGGCTCTGCACAAGCAAAGTTGACCAGCCCAGAGCTCATTTTCTGCCCTGACAACTGCTGTGTAGAGAAGGATGGGAGGGTGAGGAAAGAGGGGAGCCCCTTGTGGGTGACCCAGTAGGGTGTGTAGTGTCAGGGAGGGATTCCTGGATGTCCCCAGCTGGGTTTCTGGAGGATCCTGGGATGGGTCAAGGGTTGGGTGTATTTTGGAGGCAGAGTTTGCCTTGTGGGCAAAGGAGCACTGATGCCCTGGTTGGTTTCTGCTGTGGCAGCAGGAGCATGGGGCAGGGGCCCTGGAAGCAGGTGTGTGCTGGTGTGAGTTCTGAATGTGTGTGTACTAGTGTGCATTTTGAGGAGGAGTGATGTGTGTGGCTGTAAAAGGGCTTTTGAGGGGAATTGATTATGACACTGGAGTACGCTGGTGTGCCCTGCAAGAGCATGCAAGCATTCATGCATGTGCACTAGGAAGAGGTGCTTCATGTGTAAGGCCTGAAAATGCAAGTGTGCCTGGCAAGGGTGCATGTGTGTGAGTATCACAGGAGTGCCATTGGCTGGGTTGAATGAGAACAAGGGTGTGGACATGACTCATTATATGTGCACATGTATGGCAGGTTAGAGCTGTGTACACATAGGAAGGCACATGTGTGTGAGGTCTAGGGGTGTGTGAGGAGGCTCATGTGAGATGTGGACACAATGGTGTTCCTGGGAGGTCATGATATGCACATCTATGTGAAGGCTGGGGTCACGCACACAGGATGATGTACGTGTGTGCGCACACACACGTGTGTGTGTGTGTGAGGCCTGGGCTCACAGGCCTATGTGGGAGTATGGGTGTTATAGGCATGTGTGAGCTCATGCTGGTGTCTGCATATGTGTGGGAGGTGGCCCTGTGACTGTATACAGGAAGGCTGCTTGCACACACACACACACACACACACACACAAACACACGCTATCCTACAGGCATGCACCGCCTCCCTTGAGCACACATATACCCATGTGTACGTGTGTTCACTCTTATCTGCAGACTTCCGACTTTTCTGAATGTGCTTTTGTTGCGGGTAGGGGCAGGAACATAATGTTTGGGGCTGCTCTGGAGGACTGAGGCTGTCTACAAACTTGTGCAGGGACCCCTCTCCAGGTGTTTTCCAGTGCTCGCCTAGAACCCAAGAATTCCCTGATTAGCCATGAAGCTGCCTTTCAGGGAGTGACCAAGACTGGGTTCTGGCAGGACTGCGTCATGAGTACAGTGAGATGGAGTTGAGATGTGACTCAAGTGCTCAAAGTGAAAATAAAAGTGATGTTTTGCCCCAAGAGGAGATAGATCTCATTAAGACTGGGTTTTGTGGGGGCGACTTGGCAGAGAGACCCTTCGTGAGCCTTCACAGAGAATTTCAGGGGCAAGGGAGCCGTGGTGTGGCCATGGCAGGAAAACCGAGGGTAGCAGGCATGGCTAGGCCTTGTTTAATCAATTTCAGACTTCTTCCTTCCAGAACCATCAGACTGCTCTTAACCTTTTTTAGGTCACATATTCCTCCAGGAATCTGATGAAAGTCTAAATCTACATTCCCCGGAAAAACGCACAAACCTACGAAATGTTGCATGCAATATCAGGAGCTTGCAGGACATCGGGAAGACTGTGTATGAGCCTAAGTTTGCAGAAGCTCGTATCAGAGACAAGGGGATAAAGTGAACTGATTCCGCACCCATGATGTCGGTGTTAAAAAGGCCAGAGCACATCACTGAGGAGCCTGGGGCTCCTGCTCTGCACGGCAGCGTCAGTCTGAGCATCCAGTGGTGCAGGGAGGGGCAGTGCCCTGCATGGCCATTAGGGACACAGGCTCTGTCCCTCACCACCCATAGCTCTGTGACACCAGGCAGGCAATGCTACCTCTTTACCCCCACCTGTGGTCTGGAGATAAAAAGGGCTGCGAGGATTCAGTGAGATGGTGCATGTAGAGATGCAGCCTTGAGCCTGGTGCACGATGGGCCCCCAGTGCCAATTGCTACCGGGGAGACTGTTGTTCTGAAAGGCTGGGTAAGGCTGAAAGTGAGGAACGGAATCTGCTTGTACCTTTTGTCTGGAGTTGGCCCATCCGGGGCTGGGAGGAGGTTGACCAAACCGTGCTTCCTCTGTGGCTGGCCTCTTCTGTGGGAGGAAGCCATGAGGGTACCTGCAGGGCCCATCCTTCAACTGATGACCCACAGTTCCTGCCAGCTGGGACACTGCAGTCACCACCCAAAAGCTGAGCCCCCATTCCAGAACCCACTTCAGATCACTAGCAGGGTGGCTGGAAGAGGCAGCCAGGTTGGCCCTAAAAGGGCACGTGGGAGCCTTTGGGTCTCCTTTTTCGAGGCGTTGGGCTGCCCAACTGGAGAGGAGGGCAAGTCCCTCCAGAGAGCTTCTGGCATCCTGCCCAGTGAGGTCTGGCTCAGGACTGCAGGCCTTTGAGGAGCCCGGGTAGGGCTGGCTATGGATGTGAGAGGAGCTGCTCTTCTCCAGCCCTGGTGGGCAGCCCTCTGGGAACTCGTGACCGGGGCCAGGGCCCTGGGCAAGGCTTCTGGAGCCTCTTAATGCTACTTGACTGCAGGTTCCACTGAAGCATATGAATTCAGATGAGTCAAGAACTTGATTCCGGTCTCCTAGAAGGTTGGGGTGGGGCTGTCTCTTGGGATCCAGAGATGAGCTCATCCCTCTTCCTTTGACCCAATCCTCTTCTCTCCTGAGGATGAGAGAAATAAAAGCCCAGACCCTAGCGGCACCAAAGCTTGCAGGACGCATGCTGCACCAGCTCCAGGGTTCAGTGTGGACTGAAGTGGGCAGGCCAGAGCTCCCAGCATACACAGCCTTCTCCAAAGACCTCTCTGAGAAAGGGAAGAATGCTGGTTATTGGGCAAAGGGGTTGCTATGGATGCACCAGAGGGCCCAGGGAAGGGGTCATGTTCAAGGAAGTGGAAAACGAGCCTTTTCCAGCCATTGGCATTCTCCAGGCTTCTGATCCTACCCCCAGGAGAGGTTAGAAAGGCAGAAAGTTGCCCTGTAGCCTGTGTCATCATTGGGCTGTATAGGAAGAGTCTCTAAAGGAGATTTCACTTGAGAGAGGGAGAGAGAGGGAGGAAGAGAGACTGGAGAGAGAGCTTAGCCTACTCTTTTCTCTCTAGAAACAGAGATCTGAAATTGACCCACGGCAGAGCTGGGGTCGGAGAAGGAGTTGCAAAGGCTGCAGTTGGCCAGCATGGTTGACAGGGAGGAGAGGGCAGCTTCCTTGACCTAAGCTCCTTCTCACCTGGGTTGATCCACGGGTGGCAGTGTGGCCCAGAGGCAACTCCCTACACTGAGGTCCTGGGGCCTGGGTGCTCAAGTCCTCTCATGGGACCCAGGCTCTAACATCTGTAGATTGTGCTTAGCAATCCTGCCTTTCCCAGGCAGAGCTGTTGGATGGACAATGTCATGCTGGAGAGAGGACACTGGGCATCCATGCACCCAAAGACTGGGGGCCATGCTTTTCTTCCACCTTTTATACCCTCTCCTATCCACAGCACTTCGGGGCCAGCGAGGCTCTTTATCCATGAGCTCATCTCTGAAGGAGGCAGGCAGGGCTTACTCATCCAACTTACAGATGAGGAGACCGCAGCTTGAGGAGGTGGAGAGACTGGCTCGGGGGATTGTGTCCAGGTCTCCAGCAGCCAGCATATGGGGGGAAGACTGCTGAGAGGGATAATGACTGGTGCCGTATCTGGGGATCATCCTCCCTCTTGTCCACTAACAAGGGAAGAGAAGTGGCCATGTGGGCAGGGGAACTCTGATGTTGCTGATTTTCCAATCATGATTCTGCCTCTAATTTACTGGGCCATCCTGGGTGAATCACTTGCTGTTTGTGTGCCTCGGCTTTACCATCTGTAAAATGGGGATCATAATACCTCTGGAGATGCCTGCAATGCCCCATTAGAGATGCCACCCTCTGTAACCTCCCTCTGTGGAGGGCACACATGGGAAATTGCAGACCTCCAGAACATCAGAATTGTAAGGACCATGGAGATGCTCTGCTCATTGCATAGATGGTGCTTGGCTTGGTCTCTGGGAGTCAACATTCAGAGAGAAGTGGTTTGTCCAAGGCCACAGGAGAGACAGGGCCCAGGCTAGGGGACTAGATGATGTGCAGGGACCAGAGGCCAAAGGACAGGAAATTGAGGGGCAGGACCTCAAGGAAAGGGTGGCAGGAACAGGGAAGGGACGAGCTTTCCTCCCTGTCCTCCAAGCCATCAGAGCGGCAGGCACGCACATGTTCTGGTGCACGCTGCAGCCCTCCGCCCCCGCGCAGCCGCCCCCACACAGGCTGAGACACACTGACACTCTGCTGAGCCTCCCTCCCTCCCTCCCTTCCTCCCCCCCTCCCTCCACAAGCACACAGTGACACCACTGCCAGCATACCCTGCAGTCTGGGCCTTGGCCCTCTCTGTGGGGTGAGGGCAGAGTTTTGGAGTGCAACACTCGCATCCTGTTGCCGATGCATGCGTGCTCACACACACGTGCGTCTTCACACAGCTCACAGGAGCACACACATGCACATGGACACACACACACACACACACACTGGCTGTGATAGGGCATAGAGCATGAGTCCTTCTCCCAGTGCAGGAATAGCAAGATGGTGCTAGCTGGGCTTCTGGGCTTTCTCTGACTTTGTCTGCTTGTCTTTTTCTGTGCCCTTCTCTCCATCTCTCTGGTTTCACTCTGTCTCTGTCTCTCTGCCTCTGTCTCTGTCTCTGTCTCTGCCCTCTTTGCTGCAGTCCCCTTTCTGCATGTGAACGGCCTGTGGCACTCTCTTGGAGCTTCTCTCTGGCACAGTAGGAAGCCTCCCACCCCAGGCAACCTGCTGAGTGCAGGTATAGCCCGACCCGCTGAGACCAAGCCCGGGTCCTCCAGGTCCTCGTGCGGCATGGCTGTCTACCACGGTGTCAGGTGGGACTGTAAGGCCAGTGAGACGTTTTGTGCTGGAGAAGGTTGAGGGCCTTGGTGTCTTGGGGTCATATAAAAAGAGGAACACATCTGGGATCCTTGCATCCTTTCAACAGGTATTTCCTGAGCACGTACTCTGTTCCCAGTCCTAGGTTGAGCCCAGCATGCACCACATGCAAGACTTAGGTAGTCTCTGCCCTCGCGGGGCTCACAATCCAGTGCAAAGCCAACATTAATTAAATCAATTCAGAAATCATGATTTAAATGCAACTGGATAAGGGCTTTGGCCACATACATGGAATTGTGAGCTGCAAAGAGACCTCAATTAGTTGGGGTGAGGGAGGTATCAGGGAAAGTTCCCTGAAGCGATGACATTAGGGAGCTAGAGGCTAAATAAGAGTTACCCAGAGGTTAGCTGGGTGCAGTGGTTCATGCCTGTAGTTCCAGCTACTCGGGAGGCTGAGGTGGGAGGATTGCTTGAGCCCAGGAGTCTGAGGATGCAATGAGCTATGGTCATGCCACTGCACTCCAGCCTGGGTGACAGAGACCTTGTCTCTATAAAAGAGAGAGAAAGTAAGAGAGAGGAAGAAGAGTTACCAGAGGGAAGAGGGTGAAAGAGTATTCCTGAGAGAGGGAACAACTCAGACAAAAGCTCTGAGGTATGTATTTCAGTGGAGCATGTCAGCCCTAGGGGGATCTGGGGTCCCACTCTTCTCTGGCCCATTCAGCCTGACCCCAATTTCCAGATGTTGGGTCCTAGCAAGACTATTAAAAACCTGTAGATTGTCTGGAAGAGGGGGTCAGGCAGGGTGGTGAAGGTCTGGAAGCTGAATCAAGTGAGAGAACACCAAGGAACTGAGGGACTTTAGCAGACAGAAGAGACCCCTCAGGGACTATGTCTCTCCCTTCCCCAACCCCCGTGTCTGCAGAGATGTCCTGGGGCCTGAGAGGCCCTAGAGGCAGAGCTGCCGACTATGTAGAGTAAGGGAGGTAGCTTTTAGCTCCACAGAAGGGAGACATTCCAATGGTCAGAACTGCTCCTGCATCCCACAGCTGGCTGCGGCCTCAGGAGCTAGTGCTCTGGCAGCAGAGATGTGCAAATTCCCACTCTCATCCACAGCCTTACCTTCCTTGCAGGCCTCCTGCCCTAGGTCCCTGCCCTCGTCTGGGGAGATGCTTTGCTGAAAGAATGAAGTGGGAGATGGTTTAGAGCCAGGGTACCCTCAATTCGATTCAGTATATTGGAGGGAAGAGGGCTCCGTTGTCTTACAGATGGCGAGCTAAGGCCCAGAGAGGGCGAGGCCCTTGCCCATGGTCACACAAGCTAGTGACACATGAGAACTGGACACTCCAGTGTCTGTCCACTCCAGTGCTTGGCCGTCCTATCCCTGGAGGCCTCTCTCTCTGACGCTTGGACCTTTGAAGGCCTTCATGGCATATACTCTGGACAGGGCCAGGCCATCAAAGACTGAGGAGAAAGTCACCCTTTGGCCTGTCCCCTGCCTCGCTGGGCTCTCGCCCTGCCTTTAAGCACTGTAAAGAGAGAATAGAATATTTTTCTATTTTTCTTTTTGTGACCCATTCGAAAAAACCCTTGCGCAGCCAAAACAAGGAATATGTTGGAACTTCTGTTGGTTCAATGTTCCCTACAGCAAACAGATTCTTCCGGATCCCAGCCCTTCTGTGTCCCCCACGAGACTTCTGCTGGTTTGGTGTTTGGGGGCGGGGGGCAGTGCGGGACAGCTCAAGCACACTGCGTCCCTGCAGCATGTTTTAGAGTCTGAGAGTGGGTGGCTGCAGCCACAGGCGGTTGAGAGGATGGGAGAGGTGTGGTTTCAGTAATAGGTCCTAGGATTTTCTGGCTGTATAATGCTTTGTTCTGTGGAATTCTGCTCACAGAGCTGGGAAGAAGTGGGGAGAGTCAAGCAAAGGGGATAGTAAGCCCCCAGCCCCATCTCCTCTGATCTAGTCACCATTTGAGAAGCTACATAGCTGTGTTTTGTTTATTATTAAGAAAAGGTACTAATGCCTAAATGGGAAAGAAAGAAAAAGAAAGAAAGAGAAGGCTTAAAAATTACTTATCAACAGTTGATTTCACAGATGGGTAAGCTGAGGCCTAAAAGCTTCTCATTGTTTCTGAATGAAACTGACCCGAGCTTTTTAACTGTTTTGGGAATCCAGAGTCCTCAGAGAATCTCAAATAAGCTGTGGGTACTCTCCCCCTCCCAAAATGCCCACTCACTGCAACGTGCAGAATGCTGTTATTTTCCACAGTTCCTCCTACTCCAAAGTCCGACTGTGGACCTCAAGGTCAGACCCCCTCTAATCTGAGAGTACCAGGTATTGGAAAAAGCAATGGACTATGAATCAGCAGTCCTGGGTTCAAGGTCTTGGCCCCAGTTTCTTCAGCTTTGGAATAGGAGAGGGTGGACTTCAAAAGTAAGACATTGTGGACTATACAAAGTTCTGATGCAGCCACATGTGGCCCATACTCTAGCCCAGTGCATTGTGCTGCCTCTGTGGCCCACCCCAGCTCTTTCCCTTCCCCCAGGCATTCTAATCTGTCTATTCTGGGTTCCACATCCTGGATGATCAAATCAGTCAGCCTGGGCTATGTGTTACTGACCACCAAAGGGTTTTGGATGCAGATTCTCTCACAGATAACAGATCTATCTGCATTTGACCAGGAACTTTCTGAAATCACCCCCAGCTCATCTCAGAGAAGTGAAATGCTTGAGTATCTTAACCAAGAGTGGGGAAATTTTGGGGAAGAGGCTGGGCTTTGATTATGAGGTGCCTGCCATGTAGCATCTAGGCAAGATAATGAGTAGCTAAAAATACGGGGCTAGAGTTCCGAAGACAGGGGGGACTCTGGATGTGGATTTCAGTTTTGGGTGATGGTCAATGGCTTTAATTATTTGGGAAGTCATGGACTCCTTTGCAGAGCTGATGACTATGCATCCTTTGCCCAGAACAAGGCACAGACACAGAATCATTTTAATACAGTTTTAAGTGGCTTCACAAATGTCCAGAGCCTCCCCAGAGATCACAGCTAATGGCCCCTGGTAGAAGGGATGGGCGGGAGTGGTAAGAGGGTGGGTGGAAAGAGGCCGGGAGCAGCAATACTGAGGGAAGGTGGGGCAGCGAAGGCATTTTCAGTGAGGGGGGAGACCAGGAGAGCACGGCGACCCAGAAACAAAAGGAAGGGTGAGCTCAAAGCTATGTTCAGTGAGGCCAAATGCTACCTGGGGTGGGGTAGGCAAGGTGCATTAGGCTCCAGCGGGGACTGCAAGGGGTAGTGGTGAGGGTGGGAGGAGGCATGGGTGGGCGAACCTGGCGCAGGCATTTCTTTCCTGGAGCCCCGGGGGCGGCAGCCAGATTGTGGTGGGTTCATGGAGTGTGGGAGGTGGGAAGAGGAGGCGGCGGATGTCGGACATTTGTTCTGGAAGTTTGGCAGCAAAGAAGAAGGGAGGAAGGAAACAGCCCAGGCTGCTGGGTCGAGAGAAAGGTTCCTGGTTGTTTTGTTTTATTTGAGGAGGTTGTTTTATTTTTCTGGAAGGAGGGAGACCTCAGCATATTTGAGGAAACAGTCAATGAAGAGCAGACACTAAAGACTACCGTAAGGGGCCCAGACAATCAGACCCCCACGGAGCCCAGAGTGGAGGGAAGTGTTTGGTGAGTGCTGTCCCCAGAAGGCCGCAATAGATAATAAGTGTTCCTGTTTGCTGAGACTCACAGGTGTAACGTGGCTCTGAGTGGTTTGGGGTGAAGGTGAAGAGGCTTCCTTTAGAGAAAGTGGCATCAACCAGTCTTGGGCAGCAGAGACCCCTCACAAACATCCCCAGGAGGGAGCAGGGCTGGTCCCATCTTTCGAATGAGGAAACTGAGGCCCAGAAGAGTAAGCAAGCTGGTAGCCAAGCTGAGTGAGGGCTCAGGTCTTCTGGCTCCCCATCTAGTGCTCCTGGAGCTGCATTTGACTGCCATGTCAACTCTTCCTGCTGTTTCAGGCCAGAGAGGGCGGTGGGCCCCTGTGGGCTGGCAGCCAGCTACGCCCAGGACGCCTTGCCTGCCAGGCAGCTAGAAAGCAATTTCCCAGCGTGAATCTTGCTTTTCACAGCCCATTAGCACGTTCCCACATTCTCAGCCACGCGCACCGGACTCACTGTCACTGTGGCCTCTCTGTCTGTCTGCCGGAGGGGGGCCTCCCTGCCTGCCCACACTCCTTCTCCTGCACTCTCAGGGGCAGGCTATTCAGCCCTGGTGAGCTGCCCCTTCCCCACCTCGCTATGGCTCCCACACACCTCCACCTTGGCTTGCTTCTTCCCCGAGTTTGGCAAACAATGTCCATTTTGTTTCTGATGATGCCAGCTGTCCTCCTCCCTTCGTGGATAATGATGCCTACACAAGGCATTGTTCCTTGAGCATTTACTATACCCCAGGGACTCTGCCAAACTCATTGCCTACCTTATTATCTCATTGAATCCTTGAAACAACTGCATAGGGTTGGTACTATTGTTGTCCATATTTTGCAGTAGGGGGGAAACAGGCTTACTGAGGTGAAGTAGCTTGCTAGGAAGTAGCTGACCCACTATGTGAACTCTGCTTGGTCTGATTCAGGAGTGCCTGCTCTTCTCTATGTAGAACCGTGCTTTCCAATGTGGCAGTCATTAGCCACATATAGTTATTTAGATTAAATAAAATAAGAAATTTGGTGCTCAGTTCCGCTGGTCCCATTTCAAGTGCTCTGTAGAATCTGTGGCTGGTGGCTGCTGCAGTGGACAGCTCAGAGTGTGTGCATCATCACAGGAAGTTCTATTGGATGGCACTGGTATGAAACACTAGAGCTGAAAAGCTACTGCATTCCTGAGCCTCATCCCTACCCTAGCCTCCACATTGCAGATGAAGAGACTGTGGCCCCCACTGGGGCCGGTTCTTGCCTAAGTCCTCCCAGCAGGGCTGAGGGCTGAGACTTGGTTCCTCCAGTGTCTGCCTGTCTATCTCTCCCCCACACACCCTTCCCTGCCTACATTCTGTGACCCTCTGGCTCACATGGATACACGCTTCATACCTAGGGTGATATACATGTGCTTTGTCACACCTACAGCCTCACAGCATCACACTCTTAGGGGCTAGACCAGGTTGCCAATACATGCCTATGGCCAGACACCCACCCCTTGCACCCAGGAACACTTCCCCCACCCCTCCTCCTTTGCACCCAGGGGCATTCCCCTACACCTCTTGAGGAATTCAGAAACACTTTCACAGGCACTTCCAGGACAGCCCATGGCCATCTGCCACAGCCCTCACGCCCAGGCCTCATCCCTTCCTCTTGGGACTCTTGGCCATCGCCTCCCACCCCTGCCCTCCCAACCTTGGCCTCCTTGCCTCTCCTGCCCTGTCCTGTTCCCGAGTTCCTGCCCACCTGCCCATCTGCTGGCTGCCTGCTCAGCTCAGGGCCACGAGAGGAGTGGGCTGGCTCTTCTGTTTGCCAGGGTTCCTGGGCTGTGGCCACTTGTTCATGCAGGACAAGAATACAGAAACATGTTTTTTTTTTTTTTTTTCTTTTTCTTTTTTAAACAGAAGATAAAAAAGGGAGGAGGTTAGGGCTGCCGACTCACTGCCCTCATTCTCATTTTGGCTATGACTTTCCTCTGATCCCTACCGCCATGGCAGGTAGGGTTGGAGCCTGGGGGTGCCTAGGTAGCAGCCCAGCCCCTTTTCTCGCCTCATTTGCCCCCCTTCTCCCCAAACCATGTCCCATGTGCTTGGTACTGTGTCAAGTGTTTTGCACCAGTTACCTCACTTCATCTCCCCGACAGACCCAGGAGGTGGAGGCTGTTATTACCTCTAACAGGAAGACGCAGAAAGGTGATGTGTCAAGTTCAGCATCACACAGTTGGGGGTGAGCTAGGATTGGACTATGGGTCTTTGTGACCCCAGAGCCTCTGCTCTTGAGGACCACATTCTCCTGTCGTGGTTGAGTCAGAAGAAAAAGTGCAAGGGACCTGGATTCTCTTCACAGCCTCAATTAGGAATATGCCTGCTCACTTGAGGCCTCGGTTTCCTGATCTATTAAATGGGAGAGCAGAATTCCAACTCCACAGGATTGCTGTGAGGGTCAAAAGGGTGCTTAGTGGTGAATGTACATTTGAAGGGAAGAAGACTTCTGAGCTTGTGAGGGGCTGGTGCCTTCCGGATCACCAGCTCTAAGCTTGTTTTGAGAAACTCCTCCCTCTGAGCATCTGATAAAAGCTATGCACCCTTACCTCCCTCCAAAAAATGCACTTGCTTACACTTGGATGTACAGGTGTCCTTCGAGGGTCTCAGGGTCCCCGCACTACCCCATCTATGGCATGGACTCCTGGTGAGGAGCCTCTAATTTACACAAAAGCTTGGTGCTGTTCGGAAGAGGAACTTCAGCAAGTATGGCTTCTCTTGTTTTATAGACATAGCTCTCACGGCCTTGGCTTACTGAGCCAGAGCCCAGTCTCATGGGGCCTGTCAGGCCTCCCTGAGCAGAGCCCTCGCTGGCCCCTATCAGTGCGGATTTCCAAGGGAGACAGGATACGCAGCAGGACTTCCCCAGAAGGCGCTGGGCAGTGCTGGGCTGCCTGAGAAAAAATCACCCACAGACAGAGTTAAAATGAAATTACAAATTCCCTGGGCCTACACCCAGAGGTGCTGATTTAGGAGGTCTGGGTGGGACCTTGGAATCTGCTTATTTTTTCTTTTGAGACAGAGTCTTGCTGTGTCACCCAGGCTGGAGTGCAGCGATGCTATCTCAGCTCACTACAATCTCCAACTCCAGCACTTAAGTGATCCTCCTACATCAGCCTCCTGAGTAGCTGGGAACACAGACATGCACCACCATGCCCAGCAGTAGAGATGGAGTTTCGCCATGTTGCCCAGGCTGGTCTCAAACTCCTGGGCTCAAGCGATTCTCCCACCTTGGCCTCCCAAAGTGCCAGGATTGCAGGCATAAGCCACCATGCCCGGCCAGAATCTGTTTTTTCAAAGATCCTTCAGGGGATTCTCAGGCAGCCAGTTTGATAATCATTGATCTAAGGTCTTTACCTAAATTGGAGTTCTGCCTCTCTAATGGAGAAATTACACTCATCCCTCCCTCCTGCTGTACAACCATCCGTTCCTCAATCCCTCCATCCACCCACACGTATTAATTGAGCTGTAGCTCTGGACCAAGCTTTGTCAGGTGCTGATGAGCAGGACGAGACCCAGCTCCTGCACCCTGGAGCTCACAACCTTCCCTGCTTCTTGCCCCTCTCTTCCTGGAGTTGCCCAGATGTGGCCACTTTAAGCTTTTTTCTCATAGGGCTTTTGAGAATCATGGCCCCCAGCTACAGGGGGACCTAAAGGTCTTTGAGGTCCATCCCCATCCCTGGGTAGGGCGGGCATGTTTGAGAGACCAGTTGTCCCCCATCTTCCTTAGATGCCTGTTCCTATTCCTAACACCCCATCTGAAAATTTCCTCTCCCGTCTCACTCCATTTTCTCTCACTCTTGCTGAAATCCACCTCCTTCTCCTGCAAGTCACACTCATGGGGGCTCTATTGGCATTAGACACTGGGTATTCAAGCACTGGGGACAGAGGAAGAAAGTGAAAGTCCTGGCCCTCAGGAACTCACTGTCAGGGTGGGAGAAATAAGCTGGTGGAAGAGCCACCACCAGTCTGAGTTAGATGGGGGTGTAGGGTTGTGATATTATGATATCATAAGAAATCTAGAAATATGTAGTTGGTCATTATCCCTGGTTCTTGGCGCAGAGCTCCCCAAACCCTTGTAATTTTCTAAGCGATGGAGGTACTAACAGCATCTTTTGTTCTAGTATTTGGTCTTAGAACCCAGTTCCTGACTCAAAGCTCCCAACTGCCTTGGAATTTCCTGGGTGATGAGAGCATCTTTTGTTCTAATGAGGCAGCTTTGGGTGGGTGCCTGTGTGGGAGCTGATCACAGAAAAACCAAACCATGGCCAGAAGCTTAGAGCTTTCAGCCCCTCCCTGCATTCTCAGGGAGGGGAGAGGGGCTGGGGATTGAGTTAATAAACAATCATGCCTAGTGATGAGACCTCCATAAAGGTCTCTTAAGTACGGAGCTTGGAGACCTTCCGGGTTGGTGAACACATCCACATGCCCGGAGGGTGACACACCCCAACTCCATGGGGACAAAAGTTCCTGTGTTCAAGATCCTTCCAGACCTTGCTCTGTGCCCCTCTCCATCTAGCTGTTCATCTGTACCTTTTATCATAACCTCTGTTGTAAACACACACACATGCACAACTGGTAAATGTAAGTAAGCGTTTTCCTGAGTTTTGTGAGCCATCATAGAAAATTCTAAAAGGAGGAGGTTGTGGGATCCCCCAGTCGCCAGCCAGGTTGGACAGAATTGTGGGTAACCTGAGGACCCACTATTTGTGATTGGTATCTGAAGCAAGGGGATCGTCTTGTAGGTTTTAGCCCTTAGCTCGTGGGGTCTGCATTAACTCTAGGTAGTTAGTTTCATAACTGAATTATAGGATACCCAACTGGTGTCCAGAGAATAAGTTGCTGTGAAAAAAAAAAAAAAAAAAACCCTTTATAGCTGGTGGCCAGAAGTGTTGTGGGAATGATGGAAGAAAAATGAATTTTTTCTAAGCAGGGGTGCTCTGGAAGCATGGAATAGGGGCCGCACAGCAGGGGAGAGTCTCAGGGAGGGGACTGTGGTCTTGCTGCTTTCTTCCTGGTACCATATGGACAGGCTGCATGCCCCAAGGAGGAGCCACAGCTGTGCGAGGCCCTCTGTATGCCCATGAATTCTGGCCCCCTTTAGCTTTCCTACAAGGTTATATTTCTTGGTCTCTAGTCCGTATCCTGGCTCCTTCCTCCTCATCCTTCTTTACAGTTTCCCAGCCGCTCATTTCCTGCTGCCTAGACATGAAGCCAGTGATACCGTGCTCAGGGCTGTGTGCAGGGCAGGCATCTGTGCTAGCCTGCAGGCTTCTTCAGTGCCTGCCAGCATCCTCCTCTGCCTTGTCAGCCTCATCTTTTTGTGGGCTTGGAGCTGCCCATAAGCTTGGGATGGGGCATCCAAGTTTGGAGGATGTGATGTGCGCAGCCATGTCAAAAACCTGGGCATGGCCCAGCCTGCCAGGAAGTGGAAGGCTTACTTGATGTGGAAGTCACACACCCAAGAGTGCTAACATCTGAGTTCTAGACACAGCTCTGCCGGTTATGAACCATTTGACCTTGAGAAATCTACACTGGAACTCAAAGTCTTGAAGAATCATAATCTGCATTTTAACAAGGTACCTGGGTGACTTCCCTGGACATTTAGATTTGGGAAGCCTGCCCAGGAGACTCTCTTCTTCCATTAGCATGGGGTTAGGGTGCTATAGTGGTGACCACGGTCAGTATCGGGCCCTTTAGGCGTCTCCTCTGTATATGAAGGGATTGGAGTGCATGGCCTTTGTGGCAAAGAGAGCAAAATGGCATCTAGACTCCAGATCTAGCCCTTAGACAAGTTTTGTTTGGCCTAATACCATCCTCAAATTCTTTTGGAATAGGTGCCAGTATTTAAAAATTGGGAAATTTCTCATCAATATCTAGTTTTGTAGCTTTTCCTGAAAAATCAAATGAGGTAGGAAATGGGCCACATTCTACGTGGTGACAATGTTTTCCCCTGTGAGGTAGAAAACTCACAGACCTTGCCCCAAGTTCTCTTATAATTACTAATAGTTTGAGGATAAAATCCCAAGGGTCTCTTAAAACATGAAAAGATGCTCAGCTTCACTCTTAATATGACAATTACAAATTGAATTACAGCAAATTGCCATTTTCCACCTGTCTCTTTAGCAGACATAAAAAGTTTGATAATACACTGTGTTGACAAGGGAAAAGAAAACTGGCTCCCTTGCATTCTAGTGGGAAGGTGAGTTGGTACAATCTTTAATATGGACAATCTCTCATTATCCATTGAAATCAGCAAACAACACCTACCCCTTGACCAGATAACATAAGTTCTGGAAATGTATCCCACACAGACACATGCATACATGGGATATATAATTCTAATGCACACACGCACGGCTAGTCATTGTAGCATTGTTTGTAATGGCTATAGATTGAAACTAATCTGAGTGCCCATCGGTAGGGGACTGGCTGAGTAAAGGATCAGACAGCCATACAATTACATACTAAGTAACAAGGAACTCTTATGTTATGATACGGAAAGAGGATCTCTAAAAATATATTATTCACTGAAAAAAGGAAGGTGGAGAACAGTATACAATGTCCAGTACCATTAGTGTGTGGGACACCGTCTGTGGAAAGCGACTCAAGGACATGGTAACAGTGGTAATCTCTGGGAAGGGGACCTCAGAGGCTGTAGTACAGGGGCGAGAGGGAGTCATTTTACTACCTATACCTTTACATCTTTTGAACTTTGAACCATGTCCATGTTTACCTACTGAAAGAATAAAACACTAAAAACTTTCAGAGACCTGAATTCTGCAGTTCTAACACTACGTGATTCTAATGTTTTACAGCGTGGTGAGCCCAACTTTGATGACGTTGGCAGGCTCCTCTCACTTGAGGCCAAACTTCTCATCTTCTGCTTCTGGGTCCATCTTCTGGGTCTCTCTGGCCTCGCTCTGTCCCTGAGTTGGGCCACAGAAGCCCCCGTGAGCTTGAGCAGCGCTGATGAAGGGCTTCCTTCTAGCATAGGGCAGCGACGTGAACTCCAGCATCTCCTAGGGACACAGCCCTTGGGCGTTCCCTCACCCTCTCCACCTTCTCTGTCCTTCTAGGGGAGCTTTCTCCGTGGTGCGAAGGTGTGTGAAGGTGCTGGCCGGCCAGGAGTATGCTGCCAAGATCATCAACACCAAGAAGCTGTCAGCCAGAGGTAAGTACCTGATCTCTACCCTGCCCACCCTCCAGGGCTCTCCTCTCTCCCCTTACCTGTACTGCTTGGTTTAGACCAGGACCCAGGGCCGAGCCCATGGGTGATACTTATGGCAGGGGTAGGGGCTGCTCTTCCTGGGGGTGTCATGAGAATAGACCTTCCCTTTTTCCTTCTTTTCATTTTTTTGAGGCTGGAGACCATAGCCTCACCCAGACAGGCCAAGCTCTGTGCCTCACAGGTGAGGACTGAGACAGCAGATGGGCCCTCCTTTCTCTGCTCTTCTGCCACTCACTGTCACTTCTCCCCTCCAGACCTCTACCCTTGCCATTCCCTCTGCCTGAACGCCATCTCCTGGCTCCTTTCATGAATGGCTTTTTCTCAGCCTTCAGGTCTCAGCTTAAGGTCAAATCCTTTGAGAGGTTTTCCTGACCCCCCAATCTGACGAGGCCTCCTCCATTTTCTCTCTCTCTCTCTCTTTTTTTCTTTCTGAGATGGAGTTTCACTCTTGTCACCCAGGCTGGAGTGCAGTGGTGCGATCTTGGCTCACTGCAACCTCCTCCTCCTGGGTTCAAGCGATTCTCCTGCCTCAGCCTCCCGAGTAGCTGGGATTACAAGCGCCCAGCACCACGCCTGGCTAATTTTTTTTCTTTGTATTTTTAGTAGCGATGGGGTTTCACCATGTTGGCCAGGCTGGTCTCGAACTCTTGACCTCAGATGATCTGTCCGCCTTGGCCTCCCAAAGTGCTGGGATTACATGCGTGAGCCATCACGCCTGACCTATTTTTTCTGTCTTATTACTGTTTATTTCCTTTATGGCTTTCCCTGACCTAGACTCATCCTGTTTACTGATAAGGCCCCTTGTTTAATACCCACCTCCCTTTTTGGGCTGTAGACTTCAAGAGTGTGGGCTACTCCGCACCCAGCACCTAGGACAGCACCTGCCACTCAGAGAGGGGCCAGTGAACTCCAAGTGCGCTTGGCTTCAGCTACGCCACTCTTGGGTCCTCCAGAGAGTGGGTCTGGGATATTATCTGAGTTTTGGAAAAGATGCCCAGATAACTCTAATTTGCAGATGAGTTTGAGAACCATGGCCCTAAGACCTTAGAAGCAGTCCTGGGCCAGTGACATCAGCATCCCCAGCAGCTTGTTAGAAAAGCAAAGCCTAGAGCCCCACACCAGACTTGAAGAATCTGAATCTGCATTTTAACAAGATACCTGGGTGATTGTGGACATTAAAATTTGGGAAGCCTGCCCAGGAGATGAGCTTCTTGCCATTACTGTGTGTTTGAGACAGTGATGGTGGTGGTAACCACGGTCAGTGTGTTGGAAAGTGTTATCTTCAAAGATGCCAGTCCCCACCCTGAATGAAATGGTGTATAAGCTTTCCTTGGGACCACCTGGTGGTGGAGAGCATTCTGTTGGGTGAGGTGGGGGCAGGTGTGAGCTGTACAATCCATGGTTTGTGCAGTGCGGGAGATGTGTGAGAGGCTGGCAGAGTGTCCAGGTGTTTGACAGGCACAGCTGTGTGGGGCCAGAGGCCAGCAGGTGCAGGTTCGTGGCCGTCCTCACAGTGGCTGGTACAGGAGGCTCATGCTGCTCCCAGCAGGCCTCCCAGCAGGCCTCATGTTGGACTGTGTGTTGCTGCCTTTCTTCCCTGGCTCAGTGTTGCTGGGAGCTCAGCACTTTCTTCCAGTTACCGACCTCCCCCCATGTCTTGCAGGTCAAAGAGGATCAGCAGAGGGGGTGGCTGGGGGTAGGGTGAGGGTCTCTGAAGGGCCAGAAGCCCCACATGGTACATAGTCAGTGTGAAAAGTCCAAGCTTGTGGAAGGCTGGGAGCTAGAGACAGGGCAGGCAGGAATGCCGGCAGGAGTATTGCCTCATGGCCAGATGCCTGGATTGGCCTTGTCGTTGCTGTGTGACTAGCAGCAGTCTGGTGCCCTCTCTGTGCATTGGGTGTTGAGGAACCAAGGGAGATGTCCCAATCCCTGAGATATAACAGGGACAGGGGGCGACGGGTTGAGGTTGCCCCAACAGGAGAGAGGGTCAGGCACCAAGGTCGTCCCTGGATGCTGGGATCTCAGGTTAGTTCACCACACTCTCGGGGCACATCCACACACACACTTGCATGTTGACCAAAAGAGACAGATGTGTATGGGAGAGTGGAAGGGTCATGGCTCCTGTTTTGGAAAGTGACTAAGCACTCCTGGGACAGTGCAGACCCTGGGCTATGCCAGACAGCCACTTCCCAAGCCGCCTCTCTTTGGCCACTTGTTGAGTCCTTGACCTCTTCGAAGGAAGGTGGCTGGGCCTAGGTGAGTGTAGAGGGTGGGGGTGGGGAGGTTATCAGGAAACCTTCCGGAAAAGTCTGCCAACTGCCAGCTGCTTTTCTTCCCAGCGGGAGAGGAGGAGCAGAGCTTCTTTTAGCATGATTCTTTGTTTGCCACTCATGGTGCCTCGGGGGCGGGGAGGGGGGGTTAATGCTGAATATTTGGCAACACACTCTAAGCATCTCCTGCTGGTGCTCCTGGGTGACTTCCGGCAGCGCCCAGCAGGGGCTGTGCCCACCCTCCCCGGAGCTGTGGCTTTCTTTTTGCCCACCCCGCCCAGCCTCTTCTAGCAAGTGGTTCCCAAACCCACGATATATTTGTGTATGTATTTTTAATCTAGTCATTTAAAAAATGTTCATAGTATAAACAAACCAAAGAAACCATGAAGAAATGAAGTGAAAAGTGAAAATTTTGCCTGTTCCAATCCCTGCCAAATACCTTTGGTAGTTTTTTAAAAAACACAGCTGCCTGAGTTCCACCCATGAGGGTTGGATTCTGTAGGTGGGGCCCAAGCCCCCGCATTAAAAAAATCCTGTCATCAGTAACAGTAGCTATTAACACCGACCTAATACAATAACATAGGCTCAGCGCTAAGCCCCACTAGGTGCTGTATAGCCTCCTAGCTCATCCTCCCCACGGCACACACAGAGGTAGCATTCCAAGGGCACATCGGGCACATGCATGAGGCTGGTGCAGCTGGAGGTGACTGGCCTGGGCACTGTGACCTCCGCAGGCCCCACTCTCTAGCTCGAGCATGAGGGGGTCACTTCCTCGGCTCCTCAGTGACAAGTCTCAGAGCACCAGGTGGGGAGCATGACAAGCTCATCCAGCCTGCACTACAGTGTCATTCAGGTCCCTGCAAGGAAGCCTCTGAGGGGACGGCAAGACGTGCTTCCCATCTCTCCTGTACTCCTCCCCACCCCTTGCCTGGCACTCTTGGTCCTTGGGATGATTGCTCTAGCTCCCAGGATCAGGCTGTCCTATGCAGGGAGCAGGTACTTCCTGTTCCCAGACTTGAGGTCTCTTTTCTCTCCTGGCTTGTGTGCCTCTTGCTGGAATCTCGGGCCGCCTGCCTGCTGGAGTCCACTCCCCTCTGGAGGCAGAGCCCTGCCCATTTGTATGATTGCAGGTCCTTCCAGACCTGCTCTGTCCTGCCCCACCCTGCTGGGACTGTCTGGCCCCAGAGACCTCACCCCAGAATGTCCATCCACCTCTGCCTGCTGAGCTCTGCTGAGCCTTGCTGTGCTCTTAGCCCCCACACCCTGGAGGTGACCCAACCATCTGGGGAGGAAGTAAAAAGGTTCCCAAGATATTATCATGGGCATTGGGGAAGCTCCCCAGGTCTGCAGGCAGGAGGCTGAAGACTTCTAGCTTCCCTCAGAGCTCTCACCATCATGGGACTCTGCTGAGATGATGGATTGATTCATCAATTGATTAATTATTAGAATGGGGCTGGGTTCAGTGGCTCACGTCTTTAATCCCAGCACTTTGGGAGGCCGAGGTGGGAGGATCACTTGAGGCCAGGAGTTCAAGACTAGCCTAGGCAATGTGGTGAGACCCCCGTCTCTATTAAAAATATAAAAAATTAGCCGGGCGTGGTGGTGGGCACCTGTAGTCCCAGCTACTCAAGAGGGAGGCTGAGGAGTGAGAATCATCTGAGCCCAGGAAGTGGAGGCTGCAGTGAGCCGTGATCCTGCCACTGCGCTCTAACCTGGGTGATGAGAGTGAAACTGTGTCTCAAAAAAAAAAATTATTAGAACGGGATAATATAGTATAGTATATTATAGTATAAGTAGCTATATACATATAGTATAGTATAGCAATATAGTATAAGTAGCTATGTACATGGATTGAAATCTCAGCTCTGCCGCTTGTTTGCTATGGGATCTTGGACAAGCTGCTTAGCAGCTCTACACCACGCCCTGGGAACGTGGCAGTGACCAACAGAAAAGGTCTTGCTCTCATTGTGCCCGTTTTCTAGGGAGTGAGACTGAAAATAACATTAAACACATATGTCAGCTGGGTAGCTTCAGGTAGTGACAAGTGTTAACCAAGAAAATAAGACAGGGTATGGGGAGGTGATACAGCAGGAGGGACACGCTTAGAAAAGGCAGCCAGGGAATCTCTCCAAGGAGGTGACATTGTGCCGGGGCCTGCGTGATGAGAAGACCCAGGGAAGAACTTTCCAGGCAGAAGGCACAGCAGGTGCAGAGGCCTTGAGGTGGGAAGGAGCTTGGTGTGTCAGGGCAGAGAGAGGAGGCCAGTGTGGCTGGAGCTTCCTGGCCAAGGTGAGGCCAGACCCAACGAGGAGTTTGGATTGTGCTCTAAGTACATTGGGAAGCTGTTGGAGAGTTGGAAGCCAAGGAGTGACGGGATTTAATTGATGTTTTAAAAAGAGCTCCTTGGCGGGGCCGGGTGTGGTAATCCCAGCACTTTGGGAGGGTGAGGCGGGCGGATCACAAGGTCAGGAGTTTGAGACCAGCTTGGCCAGGCCAGCATGGTGAAACCCCGTCTCTACTAAAAATAAAAAAATTAGCCTGGCATGGTGGCGTGCACCTGTAGTCCCTGCTACTTGGCAGGCAGAGATTGCAGTGAGCCAAGATCGAGCCACTGCACTCCAGTCTGGGCGACAGAGTGAGACCCTGTTTCAAAAAAAAAAAGAAAAAAAAAAGCTCCTTGGCTGAGGGGAGGAGTGGTGGGGAAGGTGCAGGGGTAGAGGCCTCAGAGCTCTGAGTTTTCAGGTGATTTTGGTGAGTGATTTTGATAAAGGGACTGTTCCTTTGTCAACAGGCCTCAGTTTCTCCATCTATATGACAGAGCATGGCCTCGGAGGTCAAAAGAAACATGGTCCCCACATGTCACATGTCCTGAGGTTCTCTGTATATTAGAAAATGAAAACACTGCAAACAGAGTTACCAGAAATATTGTATAATGTGTATGTTTACACTCAGTAGGATGAATACTTTCAACAGTGACAATGCAGGTTAATTGTACTATGCATATGATGATGATAAGACTTATAAAATTAGTTCCTAGCATTCAGCGAGGTCTGGTAACCAGACACAAGTTTAAAGTTGCGTGGCCAGTGTTTTCTTCTTTCTTTTTTTTTTGGAGATGGAGTCTTGCTCTGTCGCCCAGGCTGGAGTGCAGTGGCGAGATCTCGGCTCACTGCAAGCTCCGCCTCCCGGGCTCACGCCATTCTCCTGCCTCAGCCTCCCAAGTAGCTGGGACTACAGGCGCCTGCCTCCTCGCCCGGCTAGTTTTTTTTTTTTTGTAGTTTTTAGTAGAGACAGGGTTTCACCGTGTTAGCCAGGATGGTCTTGATCTCCTGACCTCGTGATCTGCCCGTCTCGGCCTCCCAAAGTGCTAGGATTACAGGCTTGAGCCACTGCGCCCGGCCACGTTTTCTTCTTTCAATCTTGTCAATGTTCTCTGCTCCTGGGTAACCTCACAGGGAGAAACAGCAAAATTCCAGATTTGGGGCTCCCGCTTCCTGAATGTATAGCCTAGGCCAGAAGCCTCCTTCCCCCTCTGACAGGCCTGATCTTGACCTGCCTGAGTTCTGGTTCTGCTGCGGGTAGGATATGGGGGTAGGGCATGGGATGTGGAGCAGGGAGAGGGCCCTGCCTGGTCAGCTCTGGATGGGCATCCCCTCCTGTGCCCAGGAGTCAGCCTCCCCTCCCCTGGAGGATATGAAAGGAGCCCATGGAGGGAGGGGGAATCAAGGGATGCCCCCCAACCTGGCCCCACCTCCTCGTCCCTAGCTTGCAGCCGGTCTTCAGCTGGGGAGTTGAGCCATGGAAACGGAATTGGACTTAATTGCTTTGCTGGTGGAAAAGCCACCTTTCAGTATTGATTTTGGCTTCTGCAGCCCTTGGAGAACAGCCAGTGATTGCTCTCGTGAAGGGGGCAGGGGAAAGGGGAGCAGGATTCCTGGGGACAAGGGCTGGAACTTTCTCCATTCTCACCACCCCCCTATCCACATACCTGCCCACTCTGAGAGGGCCATTCAGGGCCAGGGTTCTAGTGTTGGCTTGGCGTCTGAGTGTTGGCCTGAGTTTCTTTCTGTGGGTCTTCATTTTCCTATTGAGAATTGGGGGCAAGTGGAGGTAGTGGTTATGAGCTGGGGCATGGAGAATAGTATAGCCCAGGATTGAAAGCCCAGCTCTGGAGTCTGACTGTCTGGGTACAAATCATGGCTCCACCGCTCACTGCAGGATTGACTTTGGGCAGGTACTTAATCTCTCTGAAGCTCTGTCTCCTCTGGAAAGGCAGAAAAATGATAGTAACTTCCTCAAAGGATTGTATGAGGGCTTGAAAGGCATATAAAGCCCTCTGCACAGTGCTTGGCACAGAGTTTTAAAAAGGGGGTTTCTTTTTACGGTTTTGTTTGTTAAATGAAGGCGTTAACTACCAAATTCTGAAAAAAGCACCAAAATGGAAAATAGGAAATGCATTTTCAGTTCTAGCTCTGCCACCACGGAGGCTTCAGCTTGTTCAGGCTGCAGTTTCCTTGTCTATAAAATGGGGAGAGTGACGTCTCCAGCCCAGGATTGTTTAGGGGCTCGGAGTAGGGTCATGTGTCCCACTGTTCCCAGCAGCTGGAGAATCAGAAGCCACAGTGGCAGATCCCAAGCAAGGCCTTTCTCCCGGGTGTGTGGAGAGCCCCAGGAGACTCGCACACAGTCCAGAAGGCAGGTGGGAGAGCTCTGGGTGGGCCCCCGCAGATTATTTGGGGCTCTTTGTGTCCCTGGTCCCAGAGTCTTCTGAAAGGGAGGTGGCTTCTGGGAATTAACACAGCCCTCTGGAAGAATAGTCAGTCACTCCCTTAGAAAGACACATTCATTCAATCATTTATTCTTTCATTTAGTTATTTCTTTTCTTTTTTTTTTTTTTTTTTTGAGACAAAGTCTCACTCTGTCACCTAGGCTGGAGTACGGTGGCATGATCTCAGCTCACTCCAACCTCCACCTTCAAGCAATTCTCCTGCCTCAGCCTCCCGAGCAGCTGGGATTACAGGCACCTGCCATCACACCCAGCTAATTTTTGTATTTTTAGTAGGGACGGGGTTTCACCATGTTGCCCAGGCTGGTCTCGAACTCCTGAGCTCAAGTGAGCCACCTGCCTCGGCCTCTCAACGTGTTGGGATTATAGGCGTGAGCCACCGCGCCCAGCTTCATTCAGTTATTTCTTGAGGACCTAGTACGTGCCAGGTATTTGGGTAGATGTCAGGGGTACAACAGAGACCAAGTCCTTGCCCTCAAGGAACTAGATATCCATGAGACTGAGTGTGTCATGCTGTTCAGGGGCTCTGAAAGCACAGAGGATGGGCCCCTGCCTGCTGCCAGGGGCCTGAGACTAAGGATTGGTAGGAGTGAGTGATGGCCAATGAACGGCAGGTGGGAGGTAGAGGAAGTGTTTCAAGCTGAGAGGACTGCATGTGCAATTCTCTCCTGAAGTGAGAGGGCCCAGCAGGGTCTGCTTGTAGAGGTGAAGTCAGCCATTTAGTCTGGCCAGAGTATAGGGCCTGAGGAACAGGCCTGGAGGAGTCTCAGAGAAGCCTCACATTTTAGAGCCGTGGAAAGGGAGGCCAGAGAGGGTGAGGGATGTGCTTGAGTCACTGCAACCCAGGCGTCTTCCTCTTTCCACTGCACCCCATGGTCTTCCTGGAGAACTCAGAGGCCCTGGCCAGAAGGTGAGCTTTTCCAGCCCCCAGGGGCTGCCCTGGGAGGTGGAGATAGTAGGAGGCTTTGAGGAGCGGGAGATGGAGGGTGGTGGTTCCTCCTTCACCCGGGACTCACCTGAGTCTCTGTGTTTCAGACCATCAGAAGCTGGAGCGTGAAGCCCGCATCTGCCGCCTGCTGAAGCACCCCAACATTGGTGAGCCTTGCGGGATGAGAGGGGCGCGGGGGGCCAGGCCCTGCTCCCCTGCCCACTCTGGCATGTGGGTGTTTGCGGGCTGGGTGGAGAGCAGCTGCTCTCTTCTCTGGGGATGGAGGCAGCAGAGATGGGAAAGGGGGCGTCTTTAATGGTTTCCACATTCCTCAGAGCCAGCTTGTTTCGGGGGAAGGTGAAGAAAGGCCCTTCCTCCCATCCCACACTGCCGGCAGCCTCCTTCGGAAAAGCTGTTTCAGGAAAACTTCTAAAGCTCTGGGAGAGATGAAAATAGGCCAGGGGGAAACGCTTGGCCTTGACCGCTGTGGCCCTTTCCCCAAACCCACCCCCATGCTGATTCAGCCTGGTGCAGTGGCCCTGCCCTCCTCCCTCAACCTGGCACCTGCCTGCCTACAGGGGCAAGCTCCAACTCAGGCCCTGGCCCGCAGGCCGGGCACGGGCTGCGTGGAGAGGCTGGGCCATGGCGGGCTGGGACAGAGCCAGGGCAGCAGAACCCATGGGGATGGGCTCTGAAACAACACCTCACTGCCTGGCCCCCTTCTTCAGCCCTTGTGCAATTGGGGGCTGATCCCTGCCTATCAGGGTCCTGAGTCATGAGGGCAGGAAGTGTGGCTTTGAGAGCTAATTCTGTCAGGGAATTGCTCTGGGACCTTGGGCAGGAGCACTGCCCTCTCTGAATCACTTTCCCCCATCCTCATGAAGGAAGGGCTGTCTGGACCAGCGTCTTGGGCACCTTGTGAGAAGGTAGACTCAGATTCACTGGGCCTGGGGTAGGGCCGGGATTTTGCAGTTCTAACACGCTCTGAGGAGGTGCCAAGCCTGCTGACTCATAGACCACACTGAGGAGCAGGGCCTAGGTGATCGCTAAGGACTCTTCTGACTCTGACAGCCACCACGCCTTCTCACAAGGCAGGGAAGCCTCTCTCCGTGCCCAGGGCCCCAAGGGTTAACTCTCCTCCCAGGGAGAAGCATCTCCATCTGCTATTTATACCCGGAAGGCACCTCCCCTTCCCTGAACAAACAGCAGCCAGAGGCTCCAGGACCAGCATCAGAGAGACAGCCTGTGGCTGGCAGGGAGCAGCCCTGGTTCAACCCTGGTCCCTGACCTACTAATGTCCTGTGGCAGCCCCTGCCCATTCCAGGCCCCCAGCCCCCCAGCCGTGTGATGGAGCGGGTTGGGAGTGATCTCTGACTGTAAGATCTTATGATCCTTACAGAGGCTACCAGCTCCGGTGGAAGGAGGGGAGTGTGTGACAGTGTGTGACAGTGTGTGACAGTGTGTGAGTGATTGTGTGTGTGCATATGAGTCTGTGAGTGAATGTGTGCATGTGAGTGTATGTGTGTATGTGACTGTGTGTGTGTGTGTATGTGACAGTGTTGGAGTGTGTGTGAATGTGTGTGAAAGCGTGTGAGTGTGTGTATGTGACAGTGTTGGAGTGTGTGTGAATGCCGTGTACGTGTGTATGAATGTGTGTGAAGGTGTGTATGTCTGTGTAAGTGTGTGCGTGAATGTGTGTATGTGAGTGTATGTGAGTGTGAGTGTATGTGAGTGTGTGGAGTGTGTGAATGCACGTGGGTGTGTGTATGAATGTGTGTATGTGAGTCTGTGTAAATGTGTGTGTGAATGTGTGTGTGAATTCATGTGTGTGAATTCATGTATGTGAGTGTGTGTGAATGTGTGTGTGAGTGTGTGAATGTGTGTGTGTGTGTTGCTGCATAACTGCAGCTATCTCAGGTCAACACTGCCTCCTCATGTTTGCACCTCCCTCTCCCTCTCATTCCCAGCTATAAAATGGGGAGCAGTAGGTTATGGCTTTGGAGAGTGTGTGTGAATGTGTGCATGTGAGTGTATGTGTGTATGTGACTGCGTGTGACTGCAAGCAGTACGTTATGGCTTTGGAGATGACGGACTACAGTTGAAATCCTGGGTTTGCTGCTTCATTGCTGTGTGACCCTGGACATGTTGCTCAACCACTTTGAAGCTCAGTTTTGTCTGGAAAATGGAACTGATGCCTATCTCACAGGATTGTGATGATTCAATAGACCATAGCATGATAACAGTCATTATCATTAAGCTGCCCCCCTTTTCCCCAATCAACACCTTCCCTCAGAACAACCTTGCCTGAAGACATCCTCTTGCCTGAAACTCCATATGATTGTCTTTCCTCGGGGCCATCAGGATTTTTAGTCGTCACTGGAGGCACTATATATAACATGGTGGTTGGGAGAATGGGGTTTGCAGTCAGACACCAAGTTTCAATCTCAGCTCTGCCGTTAACTAAGTGTTTGAGCTTGGGCAGACTGTGAAGCTCTTAGCCTCAGTATCCTCCTCTGTGAAGTGGGGATAATCACAGCACCCACCTTATAGGACTATTGGGAGGGTAAAATGAGATAGTGCAAGTAAAACACTTGGCACAAAACCTAGCATGTGGTAAACGCTCAGAAATGGTAGCTATCATCATCATCATCATTACTGAGTCATTTACTCCTTCCTTCATTCACCCGATGTCAGGTGCATCGTAGACCCACCCCATGCCAAGGTCTCTGCTAGGCACTCAGAATGTGCAGGAGAAGTGAGGATGGGGGATGGGAGTGGGGGTGGTGGCTGATGCACAGGCAGGGCTGGAAAGCAGAGCTGAGCAGCCAGCACAGGAAGACCCCAGAGGCACTTTGAGCTGCTATCAGGGCTGGAAGGTTCCTTGGGGGGTGCACTTTCCTGATCCTCCAAGCATCTTCCTTCAAAATTGTAATCTTCCCAAAGACATGCAAAGGGGTACAGATGTGGCCTCAAAACCTGAAAGGTGAATTTGTCCCTAGAGAAGCTGGACTGAGTCCTGTTCAGCCTGCTTGGCCAATCTGGACAAGGTTACTACTGGTCACTGCTTCTGCGTGGCCACTGCCCAGTCCCCAGGGGACCAAGTCAGTGAGGTCCCTGGCTCAGCACAGGTCAGTCCAACTGTGTTGCACACAAAGCGCCTGCCTCCCAGATCCTTCTTGGGAGAGGTCAGTAACCTGCTGTCTGTACCATCACCACCTGCAGATGAGGGAGACGCCAGAAGGCCACCCCAAGGCACAGGGGACTTGGACTGTGCTAGGGACAACCTGAAAGTTTAGTAGGTGATTTGTGGTGGGGAAGGGAAGCATGGTAGGTCAGTGATGAAGATGACAGTATCTCCATTTATCGAACTCTTCCTAGTGCCAGGTACTGTGCTAAGTCGTTTACAGGAATCATCACATTAATGACCACAACAGTCCAATGGTATTAGCACTACTGTTTGGAAGGGAGGCTCAGAGAGGTTAAGTCATTTGCCCATAGCTACAGAGCTTGTAAGAAGTGGATCTGGGAGACGAACTCAGCAAGTCTGACTCCAGAGCCCTGGGGTTCCTAGTCCTTCTATTTAGCTTCCCAAGTGGATATCACAAATGTGGTGTCAGGGGGACACAAAAATAAGGGAACAAGTTCTTCAACCTCCAAGAAAAAAATGCACTGTTGGAAAATCACAGGCATGCCAGAAGTGCATGAATCAAGCTTCATAAATAAAAAGCTAGGTTACAGATTAGTTTGTTCTATGACAATATTTTAAACAGTCAAAAGTGACAGAATGACTCAATGGGGGCAGACACGTCAGTCACTCCACCGGGAGGCAGGACCGTGATGATAGCCTATGGCCCTTGAATTTTGGGTTCTGGCTGAGTCGTTCCTCAGGCAGCCTCCACTGATGGGAGGGGAGGCTTTGTGTGTGAAAACAGCCCTGAAACAAGAAATTCTGTCTCCTGGCCTCTGAGGTGTGCCTCGACCTCAGGGACTGAAGCCAACTCTAGTGTCATCACGCATGTGGTGCACTGCAAAAGTAGGGGCTGAATTCCAACCAGTGTGCCCCTTACCATCAACACAAAGGCACCATCTGAGTGAGAGTCAGGTCTGGAGAAAACCTCCCTCAATTCTGTCAATTTCCCTGAGACCCGAGGACATTCTCTAAAGGGGCTGAGGCCCCGGGTCAGAGGGTAGATCTGGGACCCCAGTCTTTTTGGGTTCCTTCCAAAGCCTGTTGCCGTGGTTCTAAAAGCCCTTTCTGAGATGATTCTGGCTGTAGCTTGGCTTCTCAGAGCTTCTTACACTCAGGAAAGGGAAGTTAGAGATCATGGCTCACCAGAAAGAATAGGAGAGGGTTCACTTCCCAGAGAGCACGTGGAGGAAGACAGGGAGAGGGAAGAGTCTTTTGCAAAACTTTACCTTGATACACTAACAATACACGTTTATTGCAGATAAATGAGAAGACAAATACTTTTTAAAGTATCTCCAATAACCTCACATCTAGAATTAACATTTAATGATATGTGCTACCATATGATATATGATATATGTGCCTTCTCAAATACTGTATACTTACGTGTATCATCTTAGGTCAGGTTCCCTGGAAGCAGAGCCTGAGTCAGGGATTCAGGTGCTGTTAGCATCCCACACTCCAGCACGTGGGGTTTGGATGCACCAACTTACCAAAGGGGTTCTGGGCAGGGCCCGGGTATAGAATTGCCAGATTCTACACACCAAAAATACAGTTAAATACACATTTATGCTTTTTTTTTGGTTTTGTTTTGAGACGGAGTCTCACCCTGTCACCTAGGCTGGAGTACAGTGGCATGATCCCGACTCACTGCAAGCTCCACCTCCTGGGTTCACGCCATTCTCCTGCCTCAGCCTCCTGAGTAGCTGGGACTACAGGTGCCCGCCACCATGCCCAGCTAATTTTGTTTTGTATTTTTAGTAGAGACAGAGTTTCACTGTGTTAGCCAGGATGGTCTCGATCTCCTGACCTCATGATCCGCCCGCCTCAGCCTCCCAAAGTGCTGGGATTACAGTCGTGAACCACCACGCCTGGCCAATACACATGTACACTTTAAAAATTAAGCCTGTGTTTACTTTGAAATGTACTAAAAATTAAATAAATCAATGGACAGAGGAATGGATAGAAACGTAGTAATGCAAGTATAGGAAAACATTAATAATAGAAACTAGGTAGTAGGCATCTGGGTGTTCACTTAACTGTATGTTTGAATTTTATTTATTTATTTATTTATTTATTTATTTATTTATTTATTTATTTTTTGAGATGGTGCCTTGCTCTGACGCCCAGGCTGGAGTGCAGTGGCGTGATCTCAGCTTACTGCAACCTCCATCTCCCAGGTTCAAGCAATTCTCCTGCCTCAGCCTCCCGAGTAGCTGGGACTACAGGCGTCTGCCACCACACCCAGCTAATTTTTGTATTTTTAATAGAGACAATGTTTTTCCATGTTGGCCACGCTGGTCTCAAACTCCTGACCTCAGGTGATCTGCCTGCCTTGGCCTCCCAAAGTGCTGGGATTACAGGCGTGAGCCACTGCGCCCACCTGAATTTTTTATAATAAAATGTTGAAAGGAATTAAAGCAGAATTACATGTGCCTTTAAGAGTTAAGATTTTGCTTTAGAATATATTTAAAACATCTTTTAGTTATTATTTATAAATATGTGTCATCATTAAAGAATGTTTTAAATTTTCATTTTATATTATTATTATTATTATTATTATTTTGAGACATTCTCACTCTATTACCCAGGCTGGAATGCAGTGGGGCAATCTTGGCTCACTGCAACCTCCGCCTCCTGGGTTCAAACAACCCTCCCACCTTAGCTTCCCAAGTAGCTGGGACGACAAGTGCCTGCCACCATGCCCAACTAATTTTTGTATTGTTTGTAGAGATGTTTCTAGAGGTGTTTCACCATGTTGCCCAGGTTGGTCTTGAACTCCTGAGCTCAAGTGATCCACCCGCCTCGGCCTCCCATAGTGCTGGGATTACAGGGTGAGCCACTGCACCTGGCCTAAATTTTTATTTTTATTTATTTTATCTTATTTTATTTTAGTTTTTATTTTTTTGAGACAGAGTCTTGCTTTGTCGCTCAGGCTGGAGTGCAGTGGCACGATCTCTGCTCACTGCAACCTCCGCCTCCTGGGCTCAAGCAATTCTTCTGCCTCAGCTTCTGGAGTAGCTGGGATTATAAGTGTGCGCCACCACGCCCAGCTAATTTTTGTATTGTATTTTTAGTAGAGACGGCGTTTCACCATGTTGCCCAGGCAGGTCTCAAACTCCTGACCTCAGGTGATCCACCTGCTTCGGCCTCCCAAAGTGCTGGGATTACAGGTGTGAGCCACTGCTCCCAGCCTAAATTTTCATTTTAATCTGTGCCCCTTCCCTCTCCATCTCTGGAGCCCATCCACCTCTCCCTACAGGCACCAGCTCTGGGGTATCTGATGCCTGCCTCTCTCCAAACTTCATGTGCAATTATGAGAGCCATAAACAATTCAGGGGACTCAATGTTGAGTCAGAAATATATGCACCTGGCAAACATTCAGATGGCACTAGGATTCATAGTGAAAAGTGAGTCTCCTCTCATGACCCAACTCCCCCAATTCCCCTCCCCAGAGGCGCCCCAGTGCCTGCTTCTCTGTATTCTTCCAGAGAGACGTATGCCATATATAAACTTAAATACATCCTTTAAAAAAGTACTACGCATACTGTTTTGCACTTGGCTTTTTCACCAAGCAACATAATTTGGAGATGACTCTGAACGAGTAGATACATAACTGCCGCATTATTTTAGCAGCTGTGCCATTTTCCATTGTGCGGATGAATCGTCATTCACCGAGCCAGCACGCCCCTGCATGGACATTTTTAGGCTGTGGTGCGGGGAAGGATGTGAGCCCTGTCTTGTGAGAACTTGCTCTTGACTGACAGGATGTGGTCCCAGAGTCAGCTCCAGGACTCAGGCCCTTCCTTCTAATAGCTCAGGGGTGCATGCTGGGAGCCCTGGGCTCCTGGGAGCTTTGCCTCTGTTCTGGGTAAATGGGGTGTGAAGAGATGACAGCTCCTCAGCATGCCAGAACACAGGGACCCTGTCACTCCTGCCTCTGGCCTCCATGCTCCATTATCTCCTCAGACTTGGGAGCAGAGCAGGATATTAGCTCAGGCAGCACTGAGTGAGCACCAACTGCATGCCTCCTGGAACTCTCATAACAAGCCTGCAAGTCCAGGGGTTTCATTTTCATTGTCCAGACAAGGAAAGAGAGGCTCAGAAAGGCCTAGCAACTTGCCAGAAGTCACACGGCTAGTAAGTGGCAGAGATCGGAGCCACAGGCTTTCCATGACTTAGGCCTGCCCAGCAACTAAACAGGGTTTCGGAGAGGGGAGGGCGCTAAACTCTGACCTAAACAGGCATTTTTCGTGTTTAAGCTCAGCTCCCTTTCAGTAATGCCCAAGGTCTATTTGGACTCAATGCAGTGAGCCCTTGTTCAACGGCACTTGTCAAAGCACCTGGCACCTGGTGTGTACTCAGTGACTGGGAGCGTGGGGTGTTGGATATACAGGGGAGGGGAGAGAGGGAGGGCGGGCCTGGGCAGCAGTGTGTCCCACTGTAACCAACTGCCTCGCACCGCCCACAGTCCGACTCCATGACAGCATCTCAGAGGAGGGACACCACTACCTGATCTTCGACCTGTGAGTTTGGCCCCGCCCTGGGATGTGCCAAGGATGTCGGGGCAGCCTAATCAGGGATGGCCTCACTGGACCTCTTGGGCTGAATTCCCTCTTGTGGTCCAGAGTTTCCCCAAATGTGGTGGGCCTGCCACCCAAGCAGTGCAAGCTGACTTTCCTAAAACACCAACAAACACTTTTAGCTTTCATCCCATATTTATTTTTGCTTCTCTTCTATTTGTGGCCAGTGATGCTGGTTTTCCATTTTCAGTGGCAATATAAAGTTTCCTTCTGGAATATGTTTAATTTTTTTTTTTGAAGAGTGTTGATTCAAAGAGAAGCAATAATGAAATGTTAGGCCACAGTAGTTCCTGGTATGGCAATGAAAATTAGTGATGGGGCCAGTCTCATCGATAAAAAATAGCCCTTGAGATATTAATCATGGGGGAGGCCATAGGCTTCCTAACGAGCCTAGTGATGTGCTCTGAGTGTCCCTAACCTCCAGACTCCAACCTGGGTTAGGTGGGGAAGAAGGGCCAGGGATGGAGGAGGAGAGAGGACTGGAGTCAATGGAAGGGTGCTCTGGAAGACTGGAAGGGGATTGCAGCAGGGGACACCCCAGTGACCCTAGGGCCCCCCTTTTGTGGCTGAGGTCCTGAGGTCCCTGGTCCCCATCCTTAGCTTCCTGGAGACTCCTCCAGATGAGGCAGCACCTGTTGCCTCTATCGGAGGGTGATTCCGTGCCTGTCTCCCCAGGGTCACTGGTGGGGAATTGTTTGAAGATATCGTGGCCCGGGAGTATTACAGTGAGGCGGATGCCAGGTGAGTATCAGCTACTGCCTGGCAATGGCACCTGGGGACAGGGCACTCTTGCCTGCTGTCAGCTTCCCAGGGGAGGCCTGTGCTCACATCACCGTGACCCCTTCCTCTCTCTCTCCCTAGTCACTGTATCCAGCAGATCCTGGAGGCTGTGCTGCACTGCCACCAGATGGGGGTGGTGCACCGGGACCTGAAGGTGAGCAACCCAGCGTGGGTGTGGCTCACCCTGGGAGCCCCTCTCTCCTCTGCACGTCCCTACTCCTGCAGAGCCGGACATGATCAAAATCCCTTTAATTTCTCTGTGTTAGACTGGAAGGTGGGGTGGGTGAGATTATTTTTGCTACTGTTCAGATGAGGAAACTGAGCTCAGGAAGGTAGAGCATCTGTGTTTGGCCCCCTGCTCTTCCAACTCCCAGCCCACGTGCTTTGTGCCAGGATGGGTGAGCCACAGTTACACTGTCTTTATTGGCTATAGTGGGTGGGGAAGAAGGCAGGCTGGGTCCAAATCTCAACCAGGCCACCTTCTAGCCATGCAGCCTTTAGTAGCATGACCTTCCTGAACCTCAGATTCTTTACAATGGGGGTTGCCATAGCAACCTCTGCAAAGGGTTGGTGAGGATGTGAAATGAGATAGCACAGGGCCTGGTATACAGATGCATTATTAGTCTTGTTCCTGCATCTCTGGCAGGCCAGGGGAGAAGAAAACCCAGACTCTAGTCCCGTGCAGTTCTCCTTCCTTTTACCTGAAGGAGGTTGCAGAGTCTAGGACTGGCACCAGCTGCACGGCCTTGCCCCTTCAGCAGGGACTTCATGGATGTCCGCTACTGAGCCTCATGGTAGTTCATATTGTCTCCATTTTGCAGAGCAGGAAACTAAGGCCTAAAGAGTTCAAGCAATTTGCCCAAGAACATGCAGTTCAATTGTCCTGAGCTAGGGTGGGGGATCTCTGGCCTTCTAACCCCAGATCCTGTGACCTTGGGAGTCTGGTGCCAAAAGACCACTCTATCCAGCTCCTGCTTTCTCAGCAACCCCTTCTAGGGTGACCCTGCCAGAGGTCCATCAAACCTCTGCTTTTTGTTCTTCAGTGACGGCAAGCTCACTTCCCATGGGGTAGCCCCTTGCACCACTGGGGGATGCTGTTCCCTGCTGGAGAGGCTTTGCCCTGAACCTCAGTTCTCAGTTTAGAACCACACAGAGACCAAACCTCCAGCTTGGAAGAGCCCTAGAGGGACTCCAGCAGCTTTGTTGTAGCTGCTAAGTCCTCTGCAGGGTGTACCCACCCCTGCCACAGTCCCCCTGGAATGTGATTTCCAGGCCATCCTCATCCTGGGCACCCTCCCTGGGCATGCTTCCACTGGTCTGGGTCCCTCTTTGGGGCACAGTGCTCTGAAGAGAGCCCCTGCCCGTCTCTGACTGTCTTGGGCAGGCCATGGCTTCTCTCCCGAGCCCTAGGCAAGCTCCCTGTGGCTCAGTCTAGATGAGACGAGTGTGCATTCGAAGAGGGTCTCCAGCCAGACTGCAGGGCAGCTCTCCCAGAGGGCCTGTTCCCATTATAGCTGCAGCCCCTGCACTGGAGGAGGAAGGAGGAGAGGCAGCCCAAATTTAGGCCACTCTGGATACAATAATTAGTGACACATTCATCAAATCAGGGCAGGACAGCTACCGAGACCCAGGACATGTTAGGAACATTGTCCCCAAAGGACAAAGGAGGCCTTTGAGCCAGGCGGAGGGAGCTATATTTGTTTGGGTCCAGCCTAGCTTTAGACAGGGAAAGGTCAGAGGTGGGGCCCTTCAGAAGTCCCACTGGGAAGGGGATCAGAGGAGGACTCAAAACCAACAGTCTTCAGAGACTCTGAGCCCCTCCGCAAGCAGAAAATAGGAGTACTAACATTTACCAAACACTTACCGCAGGCCACAGCGAAGTGCTTACACAGATTATCTCAGTTAATCCATGCACCACCTCATAAGGTAGGCATTTTTCTCAGAGGAAACTAAAGCTCAGAGAAGTGAAATAATTTGTCCACATGTCATGGCATAGAGGTGGGCAGCACTGGGATAAGAAACTGGGACTATCTAAATCAGCCCACACTGTTAGCGCCCCCTCCATCCTGAGTCCCACGGTGAAGGGACCAGCAGGAAGTGGAGGAATTCTGGAGGCTGAGCCAGTGCTAAGTGGCAGCCTCCATGCCCCAGAGGCCAGGTGTGGGAACTTCCCAAGTCAGCCGCTGCCCCCATGTATAAGCCTTATCATCTTTCAGCCTAGAGCAGTTAAGTTAGAGTCAGACTTTGCCTCGATTCTGGCTCTATCCCTTCCCAGCTGCGTGATCTTGGCCAAGTCACATAACCTCTCTGAGCTTCAGTTTTCTCATCTTCGTATACGTGACAAATACTGATTAAGTGCCCGCTGTGTGGCCCCCCAACCTAGGTGCTGGTGATACAGTGGTGAGCAGGACAGATAAGGAACTCACATTCCCCAGGGCTGACAGATGATGAACAAGCACATAGACAGATGGGGAAAATCATTGCAAATAGTGATGAGATCTATGAAGGTAACAACAGGAGCAAAGACAGAGGATGCCTGAGGCCTTCCCCTGTAGATAGAGTAACCGTGGAGGGCCTCCTCCATGGGGTGACATGAGACTGAGGGCTGGACAAAGCAGAGGGGCCAGCCTTGTGAAGCTTGGGGGAAAAAATTAGAGGAGGAAAACAGGGAGCACAAAGGCCCTGAGGTGGAAACAAGATGGACTGTTTCACGGGGCGTAAGAAGGCCACTGTGGAAAATGTAGGTAATAATACCTACCCGAAAGGGTCATTGAGATGATACATAAGGCGATGCACGCAGAACATTTAACCAGAGGCTGGCATATAGTAGGGGCACAATCAATGCTGCTGCTGCTACTGCTTTCTTATTGAGGTGGTGACAGTACTACCCCGCTCTCACCTCAGCCCGGCCCCAGACCCTGAAGTGGGGAGGGAGGAGTGGCCGATGGAGAAAGAGCCTTTCTGTTGTAGCGGATGGACGTCTTGCCATAGGGTAGTCCCCTCTCGTGGACTGAGACTCAGGAACCCGAGGCGGGGCTGGAGATGAGACCAGGGGCCCCGGAGGGCCGGGCTGTTCTTCCTGTGAGCCCAGGCCCCAGAGGTGAGGCTCTGAATCTGCTGACTGTCTCTTGGCGCTTTCCTCCCCTTCCTCCCTCTTCTCTGGTCCTGACAAGCCTGAGAATCTGTTGCTGGCCTCCAAGCTCAAGGGTGCCGCAGTGAAGCTGGCAGACTTTGGCCTGGCCATAGAGGTGGAGGGGGAGCAGCAGGCATGGTTTGGTAAGTGGGGTGGGCTGGCAGGAGTGTTGGGGGTCAGCACCCATTTGTGTTGACACATCAGCCTCTGGGAACCCCCTGCCTGAGTGGGTATGGCTGGAGATGCTGTTGGGCCAGCCGGGGCTGGTAGAGCAGAGGCCCTGCCCCACCTAGCCTCTGAGCCAGTGGGCAGCACCCATCTGTGTCCCTGGGGCCCAGGCATGGGAACCTACAGGCTTCCACAGGGCTCCCTGGGGCCCCCTCTCTCCTTTCCTGTCACTCCCCTCTGCCATCTCTCCTCCCCAAAGGGCTCCCTGTGGTTGAAGGCCTTAGGGAAGTTTCCACAGAGCTGCCCTAATAGTCTAGGTGCTTAAGATTATTATCCTGATTTTAAAGATGAGGAAAAAAGCGGCAGGAAACTTGCAGAAGGTCAAGAAAGTTTAAAAGGGATAGACCAGGACTTAAACTCAGACGATCCAGCCTGCTTTGTGATTTTGGTATAACTGGGCCTCTTTCAGCTACCTGGGAGTACTTTTTAGTGGGCAATATTGAGACGTGGTTAAGAACCAGAGTTCTGGGTTCAAATCCAGACTGTGCTACTTATAAGGTATGTGACTTTGGCTAAGTCACTTCACCTCTCTGTGCCTTCATTCCTCATCTGTAAAATGGGGATAATAATTGTATGTTCCTCAGGAGTCGTGTCAGGATTAAATGTGACCAGGCGTATGACGAGCTCAGCCCAATGCTTAGCATATACACTCAGTAACTTGTAACTATTCTTAAAATTACTTGTTAGAATACCTTGGGTGTCCATTATTTCAATTGACCCTCTCAACAACACTGGGAGGCACTTAAGGTAGAAATCTCTAATCCTTCATTTGACAGATGAGGAAATAAGGACTAGAAGATAAAGAGACTTACCCAAGGGGCAAAGTCAGTTAGGACAGGCCTCCCGACGTCCCATGACCAACTTCAACAAGGGGGTGCAGAGTGGGCCAGGGTTTGGCTCTCAGCCTGGGGCTGACATGGCAGGTGCATTTCATCTAGAAGCCACCAGCAATGGATCGCTAGTGGCTCCTGGAAGAGTGGTGCTGAGAAGCTTATGATCCTGAGTCAGGACCCAGTAGGAAGAAGCTCTGTGACTGATTACCACTGGCTCTGAAGTAGGAAGTGGTGACAGGTGTGCTAGGTAGTTGTCGGTCTGATCTAGAGGCTTTGCTGGCTTATTAGGCTTATGTCTTGGGCCGACTGGGGTTGCACAGTACAAGCCCAAGTGCACCTGAGGGACAGGGGCTGTTTTCCCCAGCTCCAGAACAACCCTCATCCCCTCTTCCAGCAGGATCTTGCTCCAGGGTACTTACGAGACAACCTCTGTGTATGTGTCTGCCTGTCTGTGTGTCTGGGAGCAGGGTTTGCAGGGACTCCTGGATACCTCTCCCCAGAAGTGCTGCGGAAGGACCCATACGGGAAGCCTGTGGACCTGTGGGCTTGTGGTGAGTTCATCCTAAGGCCCTTTAGTGCCCCTGGCTGCACCCTGGCCTCTGGGGCCCCCTCTCTCCTTTCCCATCACTCCCCTCCCCCTATGTCTCCCCACCGCGGGCTGAAGGTTCTCTGGTCCTCCTCTCTCCAGGGGTCATCCTGTACATCCTGCTGGTTGGGTACCCCCCATTCTGGGATGAGGACCAGCACCGCCTGTACCAGCAGATCAAAGCTGGCGCCTATGATGTGAGTGTCGCTCCTCTCTTTAGCCCCCATCATCCTCTGGTGCCCTTCCAATGAAAGCCAGCGCCAAGCCACTCTCTAGTTCTGGTGCAGGGATGAACCCCAGGGGAGCATGAAGACTGACCAGGGCCAGGTGGTTACCATGCTGTACCTAATGATTGGAGATTTATCCTGTGGGGCCCCAGAAGGCAAGAAGCAGCACCAAAATGGAGTGAGGAGTGGGGGAGAGGCAGCCTCCCAAGCCAGGGTTTCTCTCTTTCTCTCTCATATATACAAATAATAATAGCTAACAATTCTATAGCACTCTTCTGAATGTTTTACACATATTATTATGTTTAATCCTCACACCAATCTATGCCATAGGTACTGTTACTATTCCCATTTTACATATAGAGAAGCTGAGCTACAGAGAGGTCAAGTAACTGTCCAAATCACATAGCTAAGAAATGGTAGAGGTGGGATTTGAACCTAGGCAGTCTGGCTCTACCATCCATGCTTCTAACTACCAAGCTATATTGCTTTTATGCAGATAGCTATTAAGCTCTGTGCTGTATGTTTTATATTGTATTTAGTTCTCATAACATCTCTAGAGATAGCTCAAGGGGTCCTGTGACTTACCCGGGTGACACAACCCAGGAGGCAGAGCCAGGACTTGAACCCAGGCCTTTTGATTCTGAAGTCTGGGCTAAAGCCACTGGCCGGCTGCTCTCCAAATAAGGCACAGTCTCAGAATGATGGATTGACGGAGGCCTCCTTTCCCTCCGCTGTGTTCTGATTGGTACGGGGCCAGGGGGCCCTGCCCCTCCCGTGTAGTGAGGAGCCCCAACTCCTCCTGGTGTGGATGTCCGAGTGGATGGGCAGTAGGACCCCTGCCTGCTCCCCTGCCAGTCAGGGGCTGGGGGATCGCAGGGGTGGCCTGGGGCAGGCTGGGCAAACCTGGCCTCTCTGCCCCTTCCAGTTCCCATCACCAGAATGGGACACCGTCACCCCGGAAGCCAAGGATCTGATCAATAAGATGCTGACCATTAACCCATCCAAACGCATCACAGCTGCCGAAGCCCTTAAGCATCCCTGGATCTCGGTGAGCCTCCCTCAGCAGGACCTCTCCCAGGAGCCCCTCCAGACCTCATGGTCCAGGCCCCTACAGAGTTCTGGCCCTGCCCCTGGCCCATGGGGCCGAGAGGGCTTAATCCAAGAGACTGCCCCTGCAGTGGTTCTCAGGGGTAATGTGGAAACGAGGAGTGAATATTCTGGGTTGGCATACAACTGACTGTGCTACTGGCATTGTATGTCTGGTGCCAGGATGCTAAACACCCTGAAACATCGCCTAGAGCAATGAATTGTTCTCCCCAAGATGTCAACCACACCTCCATTAAGACGCCCAGCTGAGTGGTATCCTTGGGTGGGCCTGTCTTCCAGCCTGCCTTCCCCTCACAGCCCTCTCCCCTACTTCCTCCAGCACCGCTCCACCGTGGCATCCTGCATGCACAGACAGGAGACCGTGGACTGCCTGAAGAAGTTCAATGCCAGGAGGAAACTGAAGGTAACAGGTCCTCACCCTCCACAGTCCCGGCCATGGGACTAACTCTGCCTGGGTCTCCACAGAGGCCAGGAGACTCGCTCACTAGTTCTTTCTTTCACTGATTCAATAAGCATTTATTGAACACCTGCTGCATGCTGGACAGCAGGCTGGGCTTAGGGAGTGAGCGGTAAGTGACTGAGCCCTTGCTCTAGTGGAGAGGAAAGACAAGTTCCTGGGGCGTTACGGGGCAGTGGTGAGTGCTGTGCCTGGGTAAGCCTCAAGGTGGTGGGAGAACGCAGCAGGACAATGGTATTCTGGGTCTGGAGCTAGGGGCGTTTAAGCTGAGACCTTGGAGGAAAAGCAGGTATTAGCCAAGTTAGAGTCAGAATGGGAACGTGTGGCCAGTTGCGGTGGCTCACGCCTGTAATCCCAACACTTTGGGAGGCCGAGGTGGACAGATCATCTGAGGTCAGGAGTTCGAGACCAGACTGGCCAATGTGGTGAAACCTCGTCTCTGCTAAAAATACAAAAATTAGCCAGGTATGGTGGTGCATGCCTGTAATCCCAGCTACTCAGGAGGCTGAGGAAGGAGAATCGCTTGAACCTGGGAGGCGGAGGTTGCAGTAAGCGAGATCGTGCCACTGCACTCCAGCCTGGGTAACAGAGCGAGACTCCATCTCGAAAAAAAAAAAAAAAAAAAGAAAGGGAACATGTTCCAGACAGAGGGAACAGCCTGTGCAGAAGTTTGGAAGTACAGCTGACCCCTTAGGGGCACCACAAGTGGTTCAGAGTGGCTGGGGAGAGCTTCGGGGGTGAGACGAGACTGAACGTGAGACCCTCATGGGGGAGGGGCCCCAGTTGCCAAGTATTGTGGAGGAATGACTGAGGCACTCAGATAGTGATCATGGCCCTGATGAAGCTCAGTGGGACCCAGGTGGGCCCAGAGCTTCACATTCTTGCAGGTTCTGTGTGCTCTCAGGGTGGTGACAGCTCCTGGCCTGGCCTTTGCCAGGCACTGAGGGGCCCCTGGCCAGTGGAACGGAGGAGTCATCAGCACACTGGGGATGATGAGGGCAGAGGCGGAGGCCCCAGCTCTTGTGGAACGTCCTTACCTGCTGCTCCCAGGCCTGGAGTGGAGGCTCAGGATGGGGACACAGACCAAGGGGTGGTGGCCAGCATGATGTCAGGAGAACTGAGTCCCATCCCCATCCTGCAGTGGAAGCTGTGTCACAGAGGAAGTCTCAAAATATCAGAATCAGGGATTCTTAACATCATAAGCAGTGGGATTCCGACGGTGTCAAGTCAGGTCTGAATCAGATGGCTCTGGAACCAAAGGGGCCATTGGCCCCCAGCCTGCTTGTTGATGGAAGAGGCTTTCTCCACATTGAGGGTCCTCCTGGGATTCTCTGAGCTCAGGGGACATGGAGGGATGAGCTAGTCCTGGAGCAAGATGCTCTCAGCATGGGGCAGAGGGCTAAGAGGTGGGGACACGAGGTCTACTGTTGTTTCCCAAGCAAGAAAAGTCCATCGTCTTTAGGAGCCTCTGCTGGTAGGTGTCCCTCAAGTTAAGTACATCAGCTTGGGCCAGGCCAAGGGGTCCATTAATATCTGCCCCTAGGGCGGCCTTGTCCTAGGAGCTGTACTGGCTAAAGCCTAGCTCACCCCGACTTCTCCAGGGGCCAAGGGATGGGCTCTGGGCCAGGTTTGGGGTTGGGACAAATGGAGGGGCTGGGCAGAGGCTTTGGCTTCCTCTCTGAATGCAGTACCTGCCTCTCCTTCCCCATGGCCCTCCCGTCTCTCTGTCCCTCCTTCACTCCAGCCTCCTCTCCTACTGCCTTCTTCTTATATCTTGCAGGGAGCCATTCTCACCACGATGCTGGCCACCAGGAACTTCTCTGGTAGGTGGCAGGACCTTGGGGTCCCCAGTAAGCCCTGCACCAGTTCGTTGGGGGCACTGTCCTGTCAGATATTTGGGTGCCCCAGGTCACTGGGCCTGGGAGAGGGAGTTGCAGAGGACTCTGTGACTAAGGGCTTAGCTCATCTGCCCTGGCCTGTGCCCAGAAGTGAAGAGAGGTCAAACGTTAGCAAGCCCAGGGCCCACCAGGACTGGTTAGAGATTTAGTCTGGCTCCCCACTCCTACAGCAGTGCTGGGGTTCTCAGGCCAGACTGCCTAGAGGGGAAGGCTTCCGATTGCAGGGGCCTGAGTTCTAGGTGGGATGGAGCCAGGTCCAGGGAGTAACAATATTGCCCACCATGATTGGAGCCCTGTGCTACGCAGTCCCGTGCTTCCACTCAGGTGGCCTGCATGACAGGGTAGCAGAGGGGATGCTGGGGGTGCCGCCATCCCTATTTTTGGGATGAGGGAGCAGAAGCTCAGGAAGGTGAGCTCTGACTTGTCCCAGGTTGCACGGCTAGAGAGGCAGAACCTGCATTCAGCACAGGTTTGACCAACCCCAGAGCAAGTGCTCTTAACTGGGCTGGGTCACCAGGGAGTCGAGGGCAGGAGCGTCCCAGGCCCTTGGCCAAACGGGGCTGGTTAAGGCAGGGAGTGCCCAATCACCTGAGGCATGTGGCTTCGCAGAGAGAAGGGGAAGGGATTATTGTCAGGGTTTAGCAAGAAGCTCCTCTTGGCACATCAGAGAGAGCTGGGGCCAGTGCCCGCCAGAGGCTTCCTTCTGGGGGAGCGCAGGCCGCTGGCAGGCAGCAGAGCAGATATAGATAGCAGATAGAGTAAAGCTCACCCGAGGGGCCCTCTGACTGGGGCTGGGGCCAGCCGAGAAAGCTGCTGCAGATTTGTGGCCAGCACCACAGCAAGAGGGCCGCTCTGAGAAGGGGGCAACCGACTGCATTGAGTGGGTCCACCTGCCCATGTAACCAGTTGGGAGGAGTGAGACCCAGAGGTGGGCAGATACTAGAACTTCTGACTGGGCTTTTCCCACCTCATGAAACTGCCTTCCCACCCTCTCCCTGGACAAGGATCCTGCCATTCCGTAAACTGAAAGATGAGCTACCTAGACAGTCAGAGTCTTTTTTTAACAACTGAAGCACCCTAGAGAACTCTAGTCCTGAGCTCACAAAATGGCAGCCTGTGAGCTGGATTGAATCTCTTAATATGCTTTGTGGAAGTAGAGGTGTTTTAAAAAATTTTTCAAATGAGTTTCTAACACTTAAAAATTAGGAAATTTCATAGAACACCCCAGATTGCTCTCGTCTCTTGAAAAGTAGATGCTGTGGCCTCACTGGACCCACAATCCTGTGACAGTAGGCTGGAGCTGAGAGGGGCGTCCACCTTGAGGCTCGAGGAGAAAGCACTCCCCCTGCCCCACTGCACATCCTAGTCCAACCCCCCAAAGCCTGTGGCGAATGGACAACCATTCCTGTCAGCTTCGGGATCCAGAGGTGGCCCCTGCCTTGGTTTGCAAGTAGGGAGCTTGGAATGAGAACCTTGACGGGATCATAGGTGGAAATGTGGGGGTAACTGGGAAGGTAACCTGCCATGAGCCCCATGCCTCAGTGCCCCTGAGGCATCAGTGGCTCATGTGACTCTCCTCCTCACTCGCCATCTCAAGGCCACCAGGAGAAGTCCTATCATGGCTACCATTTCCTGAGCATGTGCGGCATATGTGCCAAGTGCTGTGCTAAGGACTTCGCAGATACCTTGTTGCATTTAAGGTATTTGCTTAAGTCTGAAGCAGCCGGATGCCAGTGGGCAGGGCTGGACATTCAGGCCATTTCCTGGCTGATGCCTACTTCCAGGGCTCTGGCCAGGAAGTGAGGAGGGAGGTAAGGGGAAATGACAGCAGGGGAGGCCCCCAGAGAGCTGTTGCTCTGCTTGTCCTGGCCACCCGGGCCATAGCCAGAGCCAGCATGGGGCTCTGGAGTCTGAGGCTGGGGAGGTCTATATGGCCTGAGGAGAGAGGCAGGGGATAGGTGCTTTAGCAGGGTGGGCCCCAGTGGGGGCGTCTGCTTCTTGTCACCCGTAAGACGCAGCCTGCAGCTGTCCAGAGTGAGTAGGCAGGGCTGACACATGACCTCCGCAGCAGCATGGGGCTAAAATTAGAGAGGGCCAGGGCCGGGAGGGCGTGTCCAGCCTGGGGCCAGGCAGCCAGGCCTAGGGTTGGCCACCGCCAGCACGGTGGTGACGGGAATTCAGAGGGAATCCCCGGGCTGAAACAGCAGCCCACAGTCCTGGGACGTGTTGGACACCTCCCTCAACCCATGAAGCCAGAGGGTTACGCTTGAGATTGCTGAGAAGGCGGGGAACCCAGGCCCACCCAGCGGGCGACTGGCAGTCCCTGGGCTGCCAAGGAGGAAGGAGGAGGAAGAGGAGGAGGCCTCCCCCAGGATCGCTGGGCCGGCTCTGCTCCCTGCGGTCCGCCCTCCAGCTGCCTGTGGATGCTGCTCTTCCTCGCCCTGTGGGCCCTGGTGCCCTGCCTGGTGTTGTTAACCCTCTACTTTTTCTCCTCCACAGGAGGGAAGAGTGGGGGAAACAAGAAGAGTGATGGTGTGAAGGTAAGCCCCTCCAGGAGCCTGGCAGGGCTTGGCTCTGGCAGCATTTCTGCCAACAGAGACCGGCTTTCAGGCCTGGAGCAAGACCTGGGCCTTGCTGATGGTGTCCTGGGCAGACGTGGGCCACATTCATGGCCAGGCTGTCTCCAGACCCAAAAGCTGGGCTTCGGTGCCCACCGTCACGCCGTGACTATTGGGGGCAGATGGGAGAAGGGGGACTGGAGGAGGGTGGAAGTGACAGTTGTGCTGGGGCTGGGGCATACGCAAGGAAAGGGGCAGGTCAGAAGGAGATTTCTGTGGTTCTCCAGGGCTGGAGAGCTGGTGTGCAAGAGAGGGTGCAAGGAGATGACAGAAATGGTCATGAGGGGTGACCTCCGTCCTGCCTATGTGTGGGCTGGATCGGGCCCCTGCCCCCCGTACAGCTTAGTCCCACCCAGAAAGCTCGTGGAGGATGGACAGCCATTCCTCCAGGCTTTGGGTTCCAAGGTGCCCCCTCCCGCCAAGGCCTACTGGTGCTGGTTCAGTGCCAGAATCCCCTCCCGGCTCCAAGGGCCTGCCCTGTCCTACCCCTAGAGCCCGAGTTACCCTGCGGTCCCTCCACAACCTGCGGTCCTCCTTCCCGTCTCTTCTCTCTTCTCCCTCTGCTCTCTGGGGCCTGGTCCCCTACTCTCTGCAGTTCCCTCCTCCTCTGCCACTCAATCTTATCCTCTCTTGAGACCCTGCCTTTTTCTGGGCTTAGAGCCCTACCTGGCTAGGGCCCCAGGGCTGGGGTATGCCCAGGACATTGGAAGGTGTGGGATGCTGTTGGAAGGTGTGGGATGCTGTTAGCCAGGTGTGCTGGTGGCTTGATGGCTTTGTTTAAAGAAGCATTTATGGTCTCTGGCCGCTGGTTTTGGTCTGTCAAGGTTGCATGGGAGGGAGTCTGGGCTAGATGTCCGAGGCCAGGATTGGGTCTCCCCTCTGCCCTTAGCCTTCTCCTCCCAGCTTGAGTTTTCCCATAAGTACAATGAGTGGGGTGTGAATTTGATGATCATTTCCAAGATTGCAGCTTTAAAAACAAACAAAAGAGGCAAGAAAATCCTATCTAATTATTCTCCCTTCTCATCTTGGGTGCTAGAGAAATGCATAATTATTTGGTTATTAGTCTAAGACAGTGGTTTTCAAATTGAACTCTTTAGATCCCAAAGGTACTGACTGGGGAGGCACCTCTGGCAGTACATGGAGTGCAGTGGGATGTGGAAGGTGCCAGGTTTACATGGTTCTGGGCTTCTCATACCCACTTCAACCAGAACATGACCATGGTGAAGAGAGCCCTTGGGCTTGCCTGCAGCTAGACCTGGACTGGGTATTTACATTCCCTGAGCCTGTGCTTCTTCACTCATGCGATGAGGTTAAAAGAGTTCTCCACCTCCTAAGGCTATTGGTGAGGATTAACTAATACAATGCGCGTTGAGAGCTTAGCATGGTGCTGGTATGCAATACACACTCGTGAGATGCTAGGCACTATTATCTTTCCTCTATTTTATGTATCAGACTTTTGGGTAAGATTTCTCTTGAAAACAAAGTTTTCTCAAGAATATTTGAAAACTACAGATCTAAAGTCAACTTAATTTATAAAGTTAATAGGCACTCATTCCAAATCCTGTAATGGAATCTAGCATTGAATTTTGGCTTGCCTGCTGTTTTGGGTTAACCCTGAGCCCACTCCCCACCCCTCCGTGTGTAGGGGTAACGGAGGGATGTGCAGTGTGGGAGCTGCCAGCTTTGGAACAGCTGGGGCCCTCTCTGACCCCTGTGTGGAGATACTGAGCTAGGGGTGCTGGGCCCCCTGGGGAAAGCAGACTCCCTGGCCCTGATTTGGGGGATGTGGGGACAGAGACCACAGACACTAGTGGGTTAAGGAGGTAGAGCGAGAAGCTACCCTGGTCTACTTGGCTCTTGGATATGGCCTTGGTAGAGGCTGGGCAAGGGGTCAGGAGAGGCCTCCATCAGGCTAGTTCTTGGGAAGAAATGCTAATTAGCTCTTTTAGGGCAAGGCCAGGAAGCAGAAGCTGTCAGATGGCAAGGACAGCTCACAGCATGGTGGGGCTCTGCAGGCCACTGCAGGCTTTCCAGTGGGCACAGCTGGACAAAGCGTCACTGCTTCCTGCAGTGCAGGACAGACTTCTCAGGGTGGCCTGGGTGTGGAAGAAGAGGAGCTTGAAGGCCGCTCCTGGCTCAACCATCTCTTTGTAGCTCAGCCTCCTTCACTCCCTTGGATGGAGGAGGGAAGAAGTCCTATTGGAAGATGAGAATAACCTGGGGGCCTGGCCCAGGATTTGGGGAACCTGGCCTGCCATGTCTTGCTCCTGGAAGGAGTGTGGGGAGAACAGCAGAGCTGGGGGTCCAGGTGCATTTTCAGTATGATTGAAACTGGATGGCAACGAAGCCATGGGTTTGAGTCTGGGCCCTACCGTTCTCCCCCTGGGGGACCCAGGCCAGCGATTCTGTTGCCTGTTCCAGGGGAGCACAGCAGTTCTTTGCAGGGGGCTGGTGAGAGGGTCACAGCAGAAGGGCCTGGTGGAGCCACATCACAGGCTCCTTTAACTGTCTCACCTTCAGCCCAGTGGGGAGGCACATGTTCCTCCTACCGCTGGGTGGCTGGAGACAAACCCCATTTCATCCGGGGCTTAACTGAAGAGGCAGTGATTGGCTCCAGCACTGCAGGAATGGTAGAGATATGATGCTATATTGTACTTTATGGGCCTTGAAGGGCTTTTCAAGGCGAATTTTGACTGTACTATTTCTATCATCCTTGCTAACCTTGGAACCATGCTTCCACATGTGGTTCTAAGAGATGTGATTTCTACTTTTGGTGGAAGAGGGAGATTTCTACTTTCAGTGAAAGTCCCTTTAAATCGAACTAAAGTGCTGATCAATGCGAGATTATTAGCATCATCGTCTGTGATTCAGGGAAGTAAAGCCTTTCTATCACCAAGAAGCAACGTCCCCCTCCTGGCCACCCCTAGGCCTGGACTTCTAGGAGGAGGGCCGACTGCTCACTCCCCTCAGCCCCACTCACTGCCCCTGTTGGTGTCCCATTGTGCATCGTGACTTCTCTCCCCATGTCCCATCCTGTCACTGTGCGTCCGATTCTGATGCAGTCTCTGCTCTGTGTTTCCTCCTCGTGTCCCGCCTGGAAAATCCTGGCCCCTGCGCGGCTCCTCAGGTTTCTGCTGACAGCTGAGCTGTGTGGGACCTGGCCTCTTCCCCATTCTGTGCCTGGCCTGGCTCCAGCCAGGGAAGGAGGACAACTAGGAGAGAGGGGAGGGGAGTAGAGGAAAGAGGGGAAGAAGGAAGAGAGAGAGGAGGAGGAGAGGAGAAGGAAGAGGAAGGGAGAGGAGAAGACAGGAAGAAAAGAGAGGGGAAGGGAGGGGAGGAGAGGAGAGGAGAGAAAAGAGGAAAAGAAGGAAGAGAGGAAGAAGGAGGAGTTGAGGAGAGGGAAGAGGAAGGGAGAGGAGAAGAGAGGAAGAAAAGAGGAAGGAGGAGAGGGGAGGGGAGGAGAGGAGAGGACAGGGGAAGAGAGGAGAGGAAGAGGAGAAGAAGGAAGAGAGGAAGGAGGCGGAGGAGAGGAGAGGGAAGAGGTGGGGAAAGAAGAGAGGAGAAAAGAGGGAGGAGGAGAGGAGATGAGAGGAGAGGAAGGAAGAGAAGAAGGAGGAGAGGGGAGGGTCAGGGAGCAGAGTAAAAGAGAGGAGTGGAGAAGAAGAGAAGAGAGGAAGAAAAGAGGAAGGAGGAGAGAGGGAAGGAGAGAGGGGAAGAGAGGAAGAAAAGAGGAAGGAGGAGAGGAAAGAGAGGAGGGAGGAGAGGGAAAGGGAGGGGAGGAGACGAGGGGCTGACTGTAGGCTGCTGACTGTGGAAACCACACCATCCAGCCCAGCTGGGGAAAATACAGGGTCTGTGAGCATTTATGCCCCTGTGAGCACATGGGCATTGGAAGTGCCCAGTGAGCCACCCTGTCCCCTCTGTGGAGGCCCCGGATGGAAGGCACAGGGCCTTGAGTTCCTGGCAGGCAGAGGCTCACTGGATCTTAGAGTCAGAAACCAGAATTAGACCTGAGACCCTCAAGGCATATCCAGCGCCTCCCATGGCAAAGGCCTACCCTGTGGGCTCCTCGAGTCCCTTTGCAGCAGGCAGAGGGGCCTCCTGGCCTCTCCAGTGTAAGGGCATCTAGGATAGGATGAGCCTTTGGAGAGGGGTCTGACTATGGGTGCCTGGAGATCTGGATAGAGGAAAGTCTGAATGCAGGGCCTGGGTTCTAGCCTCAGCTCTGCCAGTGGGTTGCCATGAGGCCTTGGGCAGGCCACTGCACCTCTCTGGGCCTCAGTGTCTCATCTGTGCAATGCAAGGGTCAGTCTTCACCTACCACCTTCTGTGAATGGGAGTCTTTAAGACTCCTGGCTTGGAGAGCTGAGGGAGGGAGAAGGTAATTTACATTTGTCCCCTTCTCCCTCTCTTGGTTCCACAGCCAATATAGGGGGTGCTACAAATCCCCAAAATGCTAGTGTAGGCTGAATGGCAGGGCCAAAAGACTCAAGTTCTAGACCCAGCTCCACTTCTGGCTGAGCCTCAGTTTCTCCATCAGCATAAAGGTATGGAATAGGCCAGCCACCGGGAGGTTGTGAATGCAAGCTGGATTTCAAAATCTACTTAGAGGACTGGCTCCCATGCTTGGCCCTGCTTTGGCATCACCTGCAGATATTGTTTCAAATGGAGATGCTCAGGCTGCACCCCAGATGTAGTTATCAAACTCCTCAGAGGGGACCTGGTTCTGTTTATTGTAACAAGTTTCCCAAGTGACTGTGACGGTCAACTGGGAATGAGGTCCTCCTAGCCGAGATGCATGGGGAGCCTAGGAGAAGACATTGGGCCTCACCTCCAGGCCTGAGCACCCTTTGTCTTTCAAGAGCACTGGAATCTGTAGGCCTCCAGTGACTGGCATCCAGAGCCAGGATTGGCTTTTGCCATCAGAGTTAGGCAGGGTGGGTAGCCCTGGTCCCAGGGAGGCTTGGCCATGAGCTTAGCTGTTAGATTGCTAGACCCAGACAGTGTGCATGAGGACCCAGAGCTTCAGGCCGAGGACTGGCCCTGCCAGGTCAACTGTTGCTGGTGGCCTTGACTCCTTGACTCCTTGTCCCGATACCAAGCCGACAAAGGACTACAGAGGATGACCCCGAGGCCCATCCTCCTCCCAAACCTCACCTGTCGTTCCTCTGCTCCCTGCTGTTTTCACGCTGTGTCTTTTCCTGTCCCATCTCTTCTCCTTGTTTTTCCAGAAAAGAAAGTCCAGTTCCAGCGTTCAGTTAATGGTGAGTGTCTGCCGTCTCCTAACGCCGGTAAATGCTGGGCCTCGAACCCTTTGCTCCTGCCTCCCTCCTGCAGGCTGCACTGGGAACCTGGGGCGGGGAGAGGGTGCTCAGGGCGTGCTTGGTACGTGTGCCTTGTGTGACAATATGTGTGTTGTGTGTGTGTGTGTTGTTTGCGTGTTTCTGTTGACACCTCCAACTCCACGGCCCAGACCAGCAGGCTGACAGCAGACCTGAGACCCTCCTCGGGTAGGAAGGTGGATCTGAACCCAATCCTATGTCCAGCCCTTGGCTTCTCACTTCTCCCTGCCCCTCTGCTCTAGACTCATCTCAGGCTTGGTTTGTGCCAATCGCGGCGAGGGTGGGGCTTGGTTTGGCCAAAGTAGTAGGTGCCACGGAGGCCCCTCTTGAGCTGGTGTAAGGCTACCAGGCCCGCCGGTGGTAGGGGAGCCACCAGCCCTGCCTCTGTCTAGGGTCCAGTGGTGGCATGGTGGCCCACCTCCCTCTTCTGGTTCCATTGCTGTCTCACTCAGTCGTGTGGTTTTTCTCCCCTCTGAAGAGCCCACTCTCTCACACTGGGCCTCCCTCTCTCTCTCTTCCTCCCCTGCCAGTGTGTGTTCCTCCCCACTCTGCGGCCGCCATGGTGTCTCTCTGCTCCTCCACACCCCTTCTTCACCTCCTCGAGCAGAAAGGACCCAGCACCCCCCTCAGCTCTTCCAGAAAGGCCAGGGTTCTCCTTGCAGCCATCCCTTTCCCCCACCCCAGCCCCCGGCCACCTGCTCAGCTGGGCCCTCCCCGTATTGAGGCTGAAGAATCTGACAGGGTTTTCAGGACAGCATCTGGAAGGCAGAGCCTGTGAGGCTCACAGAAACCAGCCGCGTCACCAGGCAGCCAGGGCCTGGCCGTGCCTCGTCCCGCTCCCAGGCAGACCTCACCATCTCCTCTATTCTCTTTGGCAGGAATCCTCAGAGAGCACCAACACCACCATCGAGGATGAAGACACCAAAGGTAGGGAGGGGCCTTCAGTGTGGGGACCCCTTAGACTTCCTGGAACCAGCTGGACAGACCCCCTTTTCCTGACAGCTCCCATGTGCCAACCTCGTTTCTTGCTTGTCTACAGAGAGCTTCACTCTGGTGCCTTATAAACTGGGCACACCGGGAGGCACCATTCCCATGGGGTGTACTAGAACTACTGCTGGTGTGTAGATAGGTTTTCTTATTTTATCTATTTTTTTTTTATTTTTTGAGATGGCGTCTTGCTCTGTCGCCCAGGCTGGAGTGCAGTGGCGCGATCTCGGCTCACTGCAACCTCTGCCTCCTGGGTTCAAGCGATCCTCCTGCCTCAGCTTTCCAAGTAGCTGGATGACAGATGCCCACCACCACACCTGGCTAATTTTTTGTATTCTTAGTGCAGATGGGGTTTCACCATGTTGGCCAGACTGGTCTCAAACTCCTGACCCCAGGTGATCTGCCCACCTTGACCTCCCAAAGTGCTAGGATTACAGGCATGAGCCGCTGTGCCCGGCGGGTTTTCTTATTTTAGAGGATATATATTATATGTGTATTAGAGAAAAATTTAACACATTCAAGTCATAAGTGTTTGGTAATGGTATACATGTTCCTTTTGCAATACGTGTTTTTGAGTTTCCTTTACTATTATTACTTCATTATTATTACTATTATTACTTCATTATTATATATTACCATTATTATTACTATTATTACTTCATTATTATTGCTATTAATAACAATAAAATTATTATTATTTTTTAAAACATGAAGTAATAATAGTAAAGGAAAGGAGAGCAAAAATCCAGAAAGCTCCAGTGGCTGGAGTATGGGAAACACTGCATAAGACCCACCAAAGATGCCGGCGCCACTGAAGCTAGTGGCCAGCAGTCCTCAAAAGCTCTCAGGTGGGGGAAGTAAAGTGTCAGGTAACTGACTGGATTGTGAGCAAGAACAAAACAAAAATAGTAATAAGTGCTGCCATTTATGGAATGCTTGCCATGCGCTAACCCCAGTCTCAGCACTTATCTGGACTGACTTCCTGGAGCGTCACAATAGCCCACGAAGTAGGTGTTGCCGTGAACTTCATTCTACAGCTGAGGAAACAGAGGACAGAGAGGCCGGGTACGTTGGCCTATACTCTGTTGTCCTGTGGCTCGCAAAGGATGGGGCTAGGATTTGAACTCAGGCAGTCGGATTCTAGAGCTTGGCTGGTAACCACCACTCTGAAGGCCTTGGTACTGGAAAGTGCCCTTGGAGCTTGGAGGAAGGGGCAGGGATTGCTGACTTCTGCCCTGGGGACACCAAATCCTCCAGGTGTTAGCAGCCAGCCCTCCTCCTTCCCCAGGACAGGGAGCTCAGTGGTTCACACACTCAGGTGTGTAGCAGAGATGCCTGGTGGTGTTGGTAGTGGGGGAGTCTCTGAAATATGAAAAAAGGCCGTTGACCTGGAGGGAACTCAGCAGTACCAGTTTAGATATTTTGCCTTAGAATTCAGAGATGGGAAAAAGAGCACTGTATTATGTAGGAAACATTTTTGTACAATTGTGATTCAGGCTTTAAGGCAGTTTTGACACACCACATACCACGGCTGCCTCCTGACGCTGCCAGGATGCCTGGAAGATGAGCCCCGCCCTGTGTGTGTCCCTTCCTGGTCATTCCCAACTCGGGGGGTTGTGGATACTCTGTCACCACAACCTGGCCCTAGAGCAAATCCATCTTCTGTGATGGCACCAGGGACAATTTGTAAAAATACATTATCTTGAACTACTCAGGAGGCTGAGGCAGGAGGATCGCTTGAGGCCAGGAGTTTAAGGCTGCAGTGACCTATGATGGTGTCTGTGAATAGCCACTACACTCCAGCCTGGGCAACACAGCAAGACCCTGTCTCTTTTAAAAAATGAATGAATGTATGAGAAAATACACTATCTTGAAGAATTCCCTGGTGGGGTCAAGTCAGCCTTCTAGTTTCACAAAAGTCCAGTGTTCTAACCACATTCCCAGCCCTGCCCCTGTGAATTTTGACTCCAGGGGTGTGTGGCAGGCCAAGAAATGGTGCTTCTAAGCCGTTCCCCTTATTTAAGGCTAGCTGTCCAATGGTAAGAGTTGAGCCCTGGGATGTTAAGGAGACTGGATAGATGTAGCCACATAATCCTGGCCTCAGCAATAGGCAGGGACTGTGGAGGTAGTCTGGCTCTGTCTTCTCCACTGGAGTCCATTTGCTGAATGACCTCAGACAACTTGCTCAACCTCTCTGAGCTTCAGTTTCCTTAACAGTAAAGAGGTGATGAAAATAGTACCAACCTTCATTGCTGTGCAGATGAAATGAGAAGATGCATATGAAATGCACATATGTGTCTGGCCCAGAGAAACTGTTTAATAAATCTCAATTTCTTTTTTCAAACTGTAGTTCGTGGTTGAATGATAGGAAGCCAGGTGACATTTTCTTGGAGCACCAATTTTACTCAAAGATTATTTTAAGACAAATTTACATGTTAAACAGACAGAGAAATATTTGGAATAGAATACAACATTTGTATGTAATATTAATGTAAATTAGGAGCCATCAAAGACGTTTTTCTCTTGGGGTAATGGCTTTGGGCTGCATCCCTGAGGTCTCACATTTGCAGTCATTATCCTCTGCTTTGGAGGATCAGGATGGGGCAATTTGCAAATCTGAATTTTGGCTCACTTTCCAGATTTCCCCCCTTTCCAGAGTGAAATCTGAGGCCTAGCGAGGAGAAAGGGCACATATGGTTTATTAATGGTAGGACTGGGACCCTGTTTCCTGCCTCAGTTTTTCCACATGTAAAAAACCCCAGAAGCCATGTCTGATGGAAGAAATGCTCAACCAGGAGCTTTTCCCTGTGTTTGACAGGAAAGAGGAGTCCGTGTGCCTCCGCCAGGCTCTCCCGGCCTCAGAGAAAGTTTCCAGAGAACCGTTTTCTGGTGTTAATTTGTTAAGTCTTCTTACTAAGTGAGAATAACAGCTGGTGGGGTGGACTCTGACCTGACATTAAAGTTAATTAGAAATGTCATCCTCCAGGGAACATAGTCCCCTGAGGAGAGAAAGAGACATTAATATTTCAAAGCCCCTCTGGCTCACTGCACAGGCCTCTTGCCCTCTGAGCTGCATGGGGCTCTGCTTCCTCCCCACTCTCCCATCCCTCCAGACTCGCTCCATGAAAAATTAATTTCCTCTCCAACTAAAGAGCTACCTCTGCCTCGGGCAGAGGCATTCTGGGAAATATCAGTCAGGAATGCTGATCCCATCTCAGTCTTAGCATGCTGTATGATCTTGAGAGAGTGTCTTAACCTATATCTGGGGTCTGGGCTTTCCCATCTGTAGGGGAGCGTTCCCAGATTGTCTGGGTGAACAGCTGGCAGAGGAGAAAGGCCAGTGGTTGCTACTAAGTAGCTGCTGAATGAATGCAGCAGTGGGGCTGCTGAGGGCATGGTAGAGGCCCGGAATCAGAGTGGACTTCTCCAGATGTAAGAAGCACCAGGCCCCCAGATCTTCTGTCCCACAGAACAAAGCTAGGGAGATTCCTGCCCACTAGGCTTTATTGTTGGTAACTTGGTGTCCTGAGTAGCTGGCGACACAGCCAAGTCAGGCACTGTCTCAGGCTACATGAATAGAGGTATAATATCCAGAACGGGCGGAGGGGATAGAGAGTGCTACCCCGGACCTGAGAGTCTGCATTATTCAGGCCACACCTGAGATTGTGTGCTCATACTCAGAGAGGTATCTAGACAGCTCCAGGACTCTCAAGGATTAAATGGCCAGCTTGAGTCAGTACCACATCCTGGAGGCCTTCAGCCCTGAGAAGACTGGGCATAGAGGCTGGGGAAGCATATGTTGGCTTCAGGGTCCCAGAAGGCGGAAAGAAGACAAGAACTGTATCTAGGGGGTTTCAGAAGGACAGATTTCAACTTGAAAGGAGAAGGAAGTGAAAATAGCCAGAGCCGTCCAACAGTGTGGCCAGCTTCCCGGCAGGCCACAAGCCCTGGGTTCCAACCAGAGCCACACCCCCTCATGCCAGGCTGCTGGGAAACATCCCTGCCCCAGCTAGAGATTCCAGGATGTCCTCAGGAGGAAGTTCCAATTCAGAGATTCCCAGATGATAATAACCACACTCGTTTCCCATGGGCCGGGCACTGCGCTAACTTCTTTACATAATGCAGCATCCTTTACATAAGTGCTTGATCTAAAGGACTCGGAACAGCAGCTGGCTCTCTGTGAGGACCAGGTACATGTTAGCTATTTCTATTGACATATTCTTAACTCAATCCTTAGAACAACTCTACAAGGTAAGTACTATTAGTATCTTCATTATACGTATAGAGAAACTGAGGCACTGGACGGTCCCTTGCCCAAGGGAACAGCTATTAAGTAAGTGGCAGAGCCAGAATCCAAACCCAGGGAGTCTGGCTCCAGAATCCATGCCCTCAGCCACTGTGCTAGATTCTCTGAGATGGCAGTGAGAAGCAACCCTCAGGAAACAGGCATTAAGCACAGGCTTGTGGAACGGTGAGCCAGAAGGGTCTTAAAGTCCATGCAGAGAAGGCAAGGAGAGTGACTCAGGTCCCATGTTGGGAGCACGTGGGTTTGCTCTGGTTGTCACCCCTGATTCCATTTGGGAATGGCAAGAAAGAGGTAGCTCTGGACCGCGCGCAGTGACTCACACCTGTAATCCCAGCACTTTAAGGGTGAGGCGGGCAGATCACCTGAGGTCAGGAGCTTGTGACCAGGCTGGCCAACATGGTGAAACCTCATCTCCACTACAAATACAAAAATTAGCTGGGCGTGGTGGTGCATGCCTGTAATCCCAGCTACTCGGGAGGCTGAGGCAGGAGAATTGCTTGAACCCACGAGGGGGAGGTTGCAGTGAGCTGTGACTGCACCACTGCACTCCTGCCTGGGCAATGCAGAGAGATCCTGTCTCACAAAAAAAAAAAAAAAAAAAAAAAAAAAAGGGTGGCTCTGGCTGGGCTAGGCTTCTTCCCATCCTCAATCTCCAGCTTCTGGGAAGGAGGGCACAGGTGATCAGGAAGCCAGGTTCTGGATGTCCTAGGGACAGTGGCTACCAGGCAACTTGGGCAAGTCCAAGGGGCAAGACAAAGATAGCAGTCCAGACTCTGATTTGGTCCCATTCACTCCATTCATTCACTCATTCATTCATTCACTCAACACATATGTATTAAGTGCTGCCTCTGCCCCGGCCCCAGGCAAGTCCCCAGAGAGAGAGGTACAGCAACACCTGTGTGACCCAGTGGCATTCATGGTCTGAAAATGGACTCATTCCCAGCCCAGGTGATTCTGACTGGAGCCAGGAGAGAAAAGGGAATTAGCTGTTCACAGTGGTGACTGACACTGAATGATCACTGCTACATCTACCATGTGCCAAGGACGGTGCTGGGTGTGGTGTGGGAGAATGTGATGGGCTTTGGAGCTGCAAACTCTAATTCGGGTCCCAGTCCCACCGAAGCTAATTATTTAGCTTCTTTCACCTTCAGATTGCTCATCTGTGACGTGGAAGTGAAGTTGTGCTGTGAGGCTCTGGAACGTGGTAGACTAAGCACATAGCACATGGCCTGGTACACTCATTCATTCATTCAGTGATAAAGACCTGTGGAGGCCAAGCCTGTTCCAGGCTCCAGGACGCAGTGAGCAAGGGATGTCACAGCCCAGCCCCCTTGAGCTCATCTATGAGTTGGGGCATAGATAAGCACTGGAGCAAAACAATTGCATGAGGTTAGTGTTATGGCAGGCAGTGAGCTGGGGCCTCAGGGGCCTGTGGAAAAGGCCCTGGGCCAGGAGTCAGGCTCTCCACCTGGTATGTGCTATGTCCTTGAGCAAATGACACCCCCCTCACTGGGCCTCAGTTTCCCTAAAGTTTGATAAGGAGGCTCTGGCCTCCAAGGGTTCTTCTAGCCTGGATGTTCTGATTCTGTGTCCTCTGGGCCTGAGGTGAGCTCCTGTGTGGGGTGGCGTGGCATGAGCAACTGGTGAGGACAGGGCTGGTGAGGGCCTCTGCTAGGCTTGGGCTGCCTCCCAGGCTCCCAGATTGAGAAATGCTGAGGCCAGACCTGAGCTTGCAATCCAGGCAATGTGTTCATCTATTCGCCTGAGACAGCTCCAGTGGTCCAATGAGCTGGCCAGGTTTAAAGCCAAGCTTAAGCCTGTGGAAGGGGGGAAAGGGGCCTGCCTCTGGGAGACTGAGCAAGGCTTCTGTTAGGCTTTGCCAGAAGCCAGGACATCTGGCTTCAAATTCCTCTAACACTGAGGCTCAGTTACCTCGTATGTGAAGTGGGGGAAAGCTGACCTTGCCTACCTCCCAGGGTATTAGTGAAGAGCAGAGAGGCAACCCCTGGCAGGGGCCTAGGGAGGCAGGACATGGTCGCACTTATGAGGTGCACCCACTATGCGCCAGGCTTTGGCCAATGCTTCATGTACATCACATCACCCCACCCTCATAACAACCCTCGGAGAAGACTATCATCTCCATTTGACAGACCAGCAAACCACCTTGTGGCCCGCAGTTGCACAGCTTGAGGACCTGGACAGTCATTTAGATGAACATCTGTCTAAGCTGAAGCCTGCATTCTGTCCACTATGTATTTGGCTCTGAATGAATGAGAGGTGGTGGCATCCTCATTTTACAGATGGGAAAACTGAGGCTCAGAAAATCACACATCTAATAAGACTGCCATCTAACTCCACCAGAAAGACCAGCTGTTTGTGGTGTTTCTGTGGCAGACAGGGGAGGGCCAGGTCTCAGCAAATGGGGTTCATTATGCCTAGAGAGTTCTGGGCAGCTCAGTGCCTAACTCCTGTCGGCACCCAAATACAGCAAGAAGCTCATCGAGGCTCAAGAGATGTGTATACCCTAAGATTTTTCTTAGAGGTCCTGGTTTTGGCCATAAGAAAGCCCCTGGCTCATGGCTATCAGTGACAGTGCCACAGTTGATCCTGTTTTGATTTACATAGCAAAGCAAAGGTGGTAGGAATAAGTATTTGGGAGCCAAGACCTGGATTTACATCAGGCGTAGAGTCAGCATGTCCACCATGTATTAGAGGCAAAAACCACCAACAGAGACACTGGCTCTGGCCTTCCACACCTTTTTTTTTTTTTTTTTTTTGCCTCTCTGGGCCTCAGTTTCTTCTGTGGAATGGGGGTGATGATGCCTATCCCCCAGCAGCAATGTGAGGATAAATGAGATCATCTGCATGAGGTCTTCAGGTCCCAGCACAGGGTCTGGCACATGATAAGGACTCAAGAAATGGTAGTTGGTGCTTCATTACCATCACTATTATTATTACTATTTCTGTGTCCCCTTCTGCCTTACAGTGCGGAAACAGGAAATTATAAAAGTGACAGAGCAGCTGATTGAAGCCATAAGCAATGGAGATTTTGAGTCCTACACGTGAGTCAGCTGGGCTCATTCTGCATGTCCTGCCTGGATCGTTGTTCAGGGGGTACCGATGGCTAACTTTGGGGGTCCTCGTCTCCGATCCTCATCCACTCACTTTGCATGTGCTGTGAATCAGGCTGAACTCATATTTCTATTTTGCATCTGGACTTGATGCTTATACTGAGCTTTCTGTTCACAACACTTCCCTATATGTCAGTCCTCCTCCTCCTCCTATCCTTCCTCCTCCTCACATCTTGTTCCCTGGGAGGAACTCCAACAAAACTCCTTTGCTTCCCCAAGGAAAGAGGGGGTGGACAGCATCACAGCATGGGCTTCCTCAGGAGATGAGCTGGGAAGGTGGAAAGGGAGGCACATTCCCCTCATTCCTGCCCAGTAGATCTGAGTGCTCACCCGAGACTCCCTTGGACCTCTGACCTCAGATGGGCAGGAGCAGGCAGGATCCACAGGGCGTGTTCCTTCAGTGAGCAGGCATGAGCAGAAGTAATTCTAAGCAGAATCTGAACTCCTCTGAGAAATAAGGCAGCTTGCACAAAAATAACATAAAATGAGACATCCCAAACACACCTGGACTCGCCTTTGGAAGGGCAGCTGTGTGTGCAGGGGCTGAGCTGGAGCACCCTGTGCTGCTCACTCACACCTTTCTGGCCTGGCCCGGCCCAGAAACAAACTTCACTTGGGCCCTCAGCTGGCCCCAGGGAGAGTAAATATTTTGGGCTTAGTCCTTAATATTTTGGCCAATGCTGACAAGGCCTGAGCCTGGAGACCAGACATATGCTTTTTGGAGGACAAAGACTGCCAACCAAGGCAGAGTTATTTTTGCCTGTTGGGTTAAAGTGAGTTGGGCATAACCTGGCTGGGGTTTGCTCTTTGGGTAGCCTGTTCCTGGTTTCCAGTGTGCCCAGAGCTGAAGTTTGCCTCTCAAAGGCTTGGCAAACCAGGTGCATTCTCTTTTTTTTTTTTTGAGATGGAGTCTCGCTCTGTCACCCAGGCTATAGTGCAGTGGTGCAGTGGTGTGATCTCAGCTCACTGCAACCTTCGTCTCCCGGGTTCAAGCAATTCTCCTGCCGCAGCCTCCTGAGTAGCTGGGATTACAGGTGCATGCCACCACGCCCAGCTAATTTTTGTATTTTTAGTAGAGATGGGGTTTCACCATGTTGGTCAGGCTGGTCTCAAACTCCTGACCTCATGATCCACCCACCTCAGCCTCCCAAAGTGCTGGGATTACAGGCGTGAGCCACCACGGCGGCCTGCCAGGTGCATTCTAACTGTGGGAGAGTTTTCAGTGGCAGCAGGTGGCAAAGCCCCCTATAAGGTCACTGGCTCCCTCTGGAAGAACAAGGGGCTTAGAAGATGCATGTGTGGAACTGAGGGTGATGTGTACATATGTGTATGCATGCACTTGTACACATGTGTACACATTTGAGGCTGTGCACAAGGAGGGTGCACAGGTGCGTGTGCATGTATATACCTGAGTGTTGCATAAAAGCATGGAAATAGGCTGTTAAGCTGGTCTTGCAGCCAGTTCTAGGAAGAATGGACTTGGAATGTATCATGCCAGTGGCTCTGAAAGCACACAGCCAGGGAGTGAAGGAAAGAGAGGTGACCCCTGTGGTCCCCAAGCTCCTCAGTGGCACTTCTGGGGATCCTGGGGAACCTCTCCCACCTATGTGATGTCACTTCCTCTGACATCTGCAGCCTGCTCTAGGTTCTGACCCCTTGCCATGACCTCTGGGGTCCATGATGCCCTGCGTAACCTTGAACATGTTCCTTCATCTCTCTGAGCCTCAGTTTCCCCATATGTACAATGGAGTTGGGGCAGATGACCTCCAAGTTCCTTCACTCTAGGAGGCAGGAGCATCCAGGTGCCTCCAGGGTTGGGGCTTCTTCAGTGGGGGCGCTCAGTCTCCCACATGTCCGGACCTCCACTCTTGGGGGATTCTGGAGCTGAAAGGGTCCTGAGCATCCTGTTTGCTCCAAGCACAGTCCCCCAGCCCCTGGCTTAGGCCATCTAGAGAATTTGGGGTAATGAGTAGAGAAGCAAGTTGTCTGGGGTCACTCAAACAGACAGGACAGAGCAGGGACAGTGCACCCTGCAAATGCTTTCTCCAGCTCAGACGGTGCTGGGGGCCTGACACCTTCTCCTGGGTGTCTCCAATTCTACCCTGGGTTGGGAGCTTTGCTTGTCCTGGGACATTTCCTGTCCCTGGCTTCATTGCTATTGTCACAGGGGTCCATGTTATACCACAAAAGATCCCACAGACCTGGAGATGGGAAAGACAGCTTGTTCCCTTCCCCTGCCTAGCTGTCAGGGTCTCCCAGAAGACTAGGACCTGGAAGGGAACAACAGCTGAAAATACACAGCCTCTGTCATGCCCTGTGCTTCTCCTCCCAGATATTACCTCATCTAATGCTATTTTTCTCATCTTACAGAAGAGGAAACTGAGGCTCACAGCCAAGGCTGCTGTTAACAATAGGGTACTTTTGTTCAAATGAGCAAAACTCACCCCTTCCGGGTATATACCTGGCTTGATGAGCAGAAGTCACTTTTATGGGAAGGAAAAGGCCGTGTCCCCCATCCCGACCCCACAGGAAGACAAATGAGAGAAAGCCCCCTCTGGATCCACTGTCCTGAACCGGGGAGTGCAATTGGGAGAGTAGAGAGCAAGCTGAATTTCCTCCCCACCGGCACCTTTAGTGCACCGCACAGCCCTGCACACCATCCATGGTGCTCTTGCTTAAAGGGGCTAAGCCACTTGCTTGGGGTTGCATAGCCATTGGTAGAGCCAGGGCCTGAACCCAGGCTTCTGGGATCTAGATGGCACCAACCCGTCAGTGATATCACATACTTTATAGCTTGCAAGCCCCTTCCCATCCACTAACTTCAATGATCCTGTGAGGTGGGTGCAATCATTCCTATTTCACAGGCTCACCCTCCAAGGGTCCAGTGAGAAGCCGCCCCAGCCCCTCTTTCCTCTGGCTTCTTTCCCCCAGGAAGATGTGCGACCCTGGCATGACAGCCTTCGAACCTGAGGCCCTGGGGAACCTGGTTGAGGGCCTGGACTTCCATCGATTCTATTTTGAAAACCGTGAGCAATTCCTTCTCTCTGTGGTGCCTGTTGTCTGCTCTCGTTCCGTGTCCTGCCGGATGGCACAGCAGGGTGACGGGCAGGGCCCCAGGGGCGGCTCAGGAGCCAGCGAAGAGGAAGCTCCCGTGTGGACTGGGGTTGGTACCCTCTTGGTTCCCTCTCCTAACCCTGGCCCATTGACTACCAGCTGCCCCTCCTGTGGTTGAAGATGGGGCAGGCGAGGTCCTAGAGACCAGGGACATACAGGACAAGCCCTCCCAGACCTCTCCTGCCCGTGACCCTGGGAGGAGCCTGGGGAGGGCCTTGATTCCCATATTATAGATAAGGAAGCCTTCCCACTGGCACACACACCCGAGTTACAGTTATCTTGATGCCTGGGGCCATCCCAGCTGCCCAGCTGGTCACAAGCTGGCTGGTGGGTTGTTGTGCAAGTGCCCTCTGTGGGTGGGCAGTTTGGGAAAGAGGTGAGGACAGAGAGCTCACACTGCTGTGCCCCTGCCTGTTTGTCTAGGTCTCTGTCCTGCATGTCTGTCCTTCCTGGGCCTCTCCTTTGCAGGAGAGACCTTGGCAGCTTTGCAACCAGGAGCGTCAGAGGGTTGAGGCTGGGCCTGACCCAGGGTGCTTTCTGCCTGTGTCTGTGTTCCCCTAGGCCAGGGATCAGAAGTCAAAAGGCACACAGGTTAGAATCATGCAGCTTAGGACAGGGAGGAAGGACCTAAGAAGTGGTATATCTAGGGTGCCCCAAAGTCAAGGGCGTGTACCACTGAGGCTACACAGTGATTTCAGGTATATGTGGGCACCACTTAAAACAGCATTAGTTTACACAGTGAGAGAACTCTTTCCTTCTTAATTCTCTTTTAATACTCTGGCTCCATCGGGGGAAAGGCTCTGCTGGGTGCTAGCCTGTCTTCAACACCTCTCTGCCACTTTGTAATTTCCCTCTTTATCAAAGAGAAAGCAAATCTCAGGCTCAGATCTCTTTCAGGCAGGAGAATGGTACAAGGATTATGTAACTTTCTTTCATTTTCACAGGCCTTATTATTAGAACTTTATTCATTGTACCGATTGTTCATTAATGATTATGTCAATAAGTTTTATTTTAAAATAAATCTATAGCTGGGCACAGTGGCTCACGCATGTAATCCCAGCACGGTGGGAGACTGAGGTGGGCAGATCACTTGAAGTCAGGAGTTCGAGACCAGCCTGGCCAATGTGATGAAACCCCGTCTCTACTAAAAATACAAAAATTAGTTGACCGTGGTGGTGGGTGCCTGTAATCCTTGCTACTAGGGAGGCTGAGGCTGCAGTGAGCCAACATTGCACCACTGCACTCCAGCCTGGGCGACAGAACAAGATTCAGTCTCCACAAAAAAACAAAAAACAAAAAACCTATAGAAATTAGTAAAGTGAATCAATTCAGGAAAATCCTTTTTTTTTTTTTTTTTTTTCTGAGTCTCACTCTGTTGCCCAGGCTGAAGTGCAGTGGCACGATCTTGACTCACTGCAACCTCCACCTCCCAGATTCAAGCAATTCTCCTGCCTAAGCCTCCTGAGTAGCTGGGATCACAGGTGCCCGCCACCACACCCAGCTAATTTTTGTATTTTTAGTAGAGACGGGGTTTCACCATGTTGGCCAGGCTGGTCTCAAGCTCCTGATCTCAGGTGATCCGCCTGCCTCAGCCTCCCAAACTGCTGGGATTACAGGCGTGAGCCACCAAGCCCGCCCCAGGAAATACTTTAATGAAATGCGTACAGTGGCACTTGTGAATGGTAAAAGTAACAAAGAAGCTACTTCACTGACTGAAGTAGGATCTGGTCCAGCTCTTCATCATACAGAGGGGAAACTGAGGCTCAGAGAGGAGAAGTGACTTGTCTAAAGGAATCCAGGAAGCCGGTGGCAGAACCTAGACCTGACTCACCCCAGTGCCCTTTCCCATCCCTGTAGCACCTGCTGCATCTGCATGTTAGCAAACCCCCACTGGGACTGACACTCCTCTCCTGGCTTGCACCCTCTGTCACTGAACTTTATAGAGTACAGAGGCCAAGGACACCCTCCAAAAAGCTGTGAAGAAGAAAGCAACATCTTCCTTTAATAAATCAAATGAATTCTCCAAGGCTAGCAAGGAAGATTGGATTCTCGGCCGGGTGTAGTGGCTCATGTCTGTAATCCCAGCACTTTGGGAGGTCGAGGTGGGAGGATCACCTGAGGTCAGGAGTTCAAGACCAAATCTGGCCAACATGGTGAAACCCCATCTCTACTAAAAATACAAAAATCAGCCAGGTGTGGTGGTGCACACCTGTAATCTCAGCTACTCGGGAGGCTGAGGCACAAGAATCACTTGAACCTGGGAGGCAGAGGTTTCAGTGAGCCGAGATCATGCCACTGCACTCCAGCCTGGGAGACAGAACAAGACTCCATCTAAAAAAAAAAAAAAAAATTGAATTTTCATGCAAGGAGAGGTGGCTGGACCCCATACGTCCCTGTCACCCTGGAGCTCCCTCACTGATCACGGTAGCTATCATCCTACAGTCTGTCTTCTGGAGGCACCGGTCCCCCAGTGTGAACTTACAATCCCCACAAAGCAGGGACCAGGTTAAGGCCCAACTGTAAAGGCTCAGAGATGGCAAAATGGAAATAATCACAGAGAGGAAGTGATGCAGCCCTTGGCCTGCCTCTGTGCAGCAGGCCCCATCTTAGTGCTGGCCCCCAGACTCCAGGCTTAAACATCTGCTCACCTCCAAGGCAGAACCCACAAGGGCAGACCCAGAGTAGCTGCTCACTCCCGGCCAAGTTCCACCTCCTAGAGCCCTATTTTTTCCTGTTGAGGACTTGATTCTGTCTCCCACCCTATGCACAAGGGTAGATATTGGAAGCTGCCTATCTTTTCAAAAGACACCACATCAGGTGGCATTTCTTTACAAATACCTCTAGGACTCCAGTCCTTGCTGACTGCAGCAAGGCCCAGTGCCCCCAGCAACACTAAGCTCTGTTTGTCCCTCCTGGGATTGTTCTAGATTGTTCTAACCCAGTCTCACTTGGAAACTGACTTCTTCTTTTTTTTTTTTATTTTATCAATCTATTATCTATCTATCTATCTATCTATCTATCTATCTATCTATCTATCTAT
>NC_045437.1:140394757-140437285 GCF_002776525.5 Piliocolobus tephrosceles
TATCTATCTATCTATCTATCTATCTATCTATCTATCTATCTATCTATCTATCTACCTACCTACCTACCAACCAGGTTATGAGACTGGCTATTTTTCATATTTTTTGTAGAGACAGGGTTTCACCTTGTTGCCCAGGCTGGTCTCGAACTCCTGGGCTCACGCAATCCACCTGCCTCGGTCTCCTAAACTGTTGGAATTACAGGAGTGAGCCTCAGCTCCCAGCGGAAACTGACTTCTTTTAGATTCCACTGCATTTTTTCAGGAATTAGCCCAGCTTGGGACAAGTCAGATTGCTTCTCTGGACCTGAGTTTGCATATCTGTGGAATGGAGATACATTGGTCTTGTATGCCTCCAGCCCTGAATGCTGTCAGGGACACTTACAGAGCCCTCCTCAGATTCTACAGTTGGGCTGCTGGGTGACCTCTGACCTCTGAGGTCACTCCCAAGTCTATGATGCTGTAACTCTACATTCTGTATGTCTGAGAGCCCAGATTCTAAGTCTGTTATTCTGTGGTGCCTAAGACTTGGTGATTTTAAATCCTTTATCCAAAGCCTGGGTGTAGCGTGCTTCTGATATTAGGGGATGGGTGCTATTGGATATTTTCTGCAATACTGAAAAAAAAAATACGTTTTACATTTTTCAGGAAATAAGTGGCTCACAAACCTGGCTTGGTACCAGGATCAAGGGGTAGGGAAGGAGAAGGGATATTTTTAATATTAGAGGTTCTTGAACTGGGCTCTCTAAGGGTGGGGTTGAGGAAGCTGTTTTAAGTCAGCGCCTCCCATGATTCAGACCTATATTTGGGCTACACAAAGGGAAGGGCTCCTCTCAGGTCTGAGATATAGATCACCACTGTCCGACCCCTCCCTGGGTCATTGTCTTTCTATGCTTTCATTTTCTATCTTGAGGAAAACATCGAGTTTCTAGAATTAATATAGTAATACTAATGGTGATGCCCCACGTTTCAAGCGGTGGAAGCTGGTGTCAGGGACTTTGTCGGCCCTATCATGATTCCAAGAGCTATGCATCTCTCCCTAACATTGGAAAGCCCCATGACCTCACCCCGTGACTATCAATACTGTTCTTATCATTTCAAGGTTCTAAGATTCTACAGTTCTCATACTCCCCCAAGTTTCCGCAATTCTGTATATCTATAGTAGAAGTGGCTAACAGGCCCACGGGCCGTGTCTGAACTGTAGATATGTTTCACTTGGCTTGCACGATGTTTTAAATTTGAATTAGATGCCAATAATAAAAAATGAAGAGTTTTCATATAAAAATTCAGATTTCCAGATTCTCTTGAATGTCAACACCGGTCTCACTCGCATAGCAACCACCAGGGAAGCTGTGTGCAGGATACCCGCTTTAGGTGGGACAAGACATTCTATTCGCCACAGTCCCCATCCCTCACTATCGCCTCCCTGACCCAGAGGCAAAGGGTCAGTTGTCATTTAGCATCTTATACCCGGCTCAGCCCCCGTTGTTTATGTGCCTGCCTGGTACCTGGGGAGATCCGGATTTGAGACTCTGCTCAGAGCTTATCGGGTTCTGTAATCCTCTAGGCTTATTCCATGTGGCTAATAGTCATGATTCTAACATTCCATTTTCCCTTGTTTGATGAATTCTGCATGTCTGAACTCCACTGTATCTAAGCTGGGATGTGATGTCCCCATCATCTAGAAGTTCTACCTCGATGCCAGGTAGCTGAGCCCTGCCACAGAGGACCCCTCCCTACAAATGGGGCAGACAGGGTGCGTCCATTGAGAGGGCCGCTGGGAGTGGAGGAAGTGAAGAAAGTGAGACAGGAGGCCCCCGGTTGCATCTCCTCTGCCCCTCCCATCCCCGTCTCCAGTGTGGTCCCGGAACAGCAAGCCCGTGCACACCACCATCCTGAATCCCCACATCCACCTGATGGGCGACGAGTCAGCCTGCATCGCCTACATCCGCATCACGCAGTACCTGGACGCCGGCGGCATCCCACGCACCGCCCAGTCGGAGGAGACCCGTGTCTGGCACCGCCGGGACGGCAAATGGCAGATCGTCCACTTCCACAGATCTGGGGCGCCCTCCGTCCTGCCCCAGTAAGAATCCTTCCTTCCCACCTCCCAGGGTAATGTAAGGGATGGGAGTGTTGCCCTGGAGGGGGTTATGTCAGGGAAGCCGCTGCCTTCAGCTCTGAAAGGCTGCAGAACGGAGTGGGAAGACCCCAAGAAGTTGGGGCAAGGCCTGCAGGTCTGAGGGAAGAGCTGGGCAGGAGCCACCGGGGACCGCTTGGACTCCAACTAAAGCGGCAGGGTGGGTGGGTTGCCCAAGCAGGAAACACCATGCCCTGAGAAGCACCCCGTGTGTGTCTTACAGCTGAGGGACCAGGCCAGGGTCACTGCGTTGCTGTGCCGCAGAGATCCACTCTGTCCGTGGAATGGAGCTGCTGGTTCTCCCAGGTGGATTTTGCTGGAATTCTCCCATCTCATCACCCCACCACCGTCACTTCTGTACCTGCATCAAGAAAACTTGCTTGTTCACAAAAGTCATTGCAACTTCAGAGCGAATGGCCACATCTCCCCACCTCTCACCCCCCCCCCTCCTGCCAGGCTGGGGCTTCCTCAGGCATGGGTGCCCACGGCACTGGCCCCCTCTCCCCAGCCTCGGCTGCTGTCCGCCTGGCCTGTCTTGGGCTGTAGGCTAGAATGCCCAGGCCGTGTGTGCACTAGTGGCTGGGGAGAAGGAGGGATGGCATGGTGAGGAAGGCAGCATCTGCCCGTCCCTCTCCCAGACCTCTCCTATTCCAGTGTCCCCGCGGAAGGGCAGATGACACTCCCTTCCCCCTAAGCCAACCGCCCTGAAGGAGTGGGGAGAAGAGCATATGCCAGGAGCCTCCTGCCTCAAAGTGCTCCCCTAAGTCTTCTCTCTCCTGTGCTGACCTCAGGGTGGTCTGACCCTTCCCTCAGTGTGGGGGACGTGGCCCTCTCAGGTGCCCCTACTTGCTTTCTGCTTCCTTCTGGTGAAGTCCACCTCCAACATTAACCCGCCCGCCCCACCTCACCGTTAACCCTGGAGAATTCCAGCTTCGTCATATCTCAGAGAGGGAATCTAATTGTTTTTGGGGGGCAAAAGAAAGCAACGTTTAGGTATCACTTCTACTTGGACCGCATGCCTTTTTATAGCCAAATTTCTGTGTATTTCGTAAATGGATTTCGCGTTAATGGATATTTATGTAATAACTAAACTTCTCAGATTATTGTGAGAAGGGTCAGGTTGGAAGGGGTGTAGGAAGAGGGGTGAGGGGTAGTTTTTTTTCTGTTCTAGCTTTTTTTTTGTTTTTTTTTTTTTTTTTGTCATCTCTGAGGTGGACCTTGTCACCTGTGGTTATTGGGGCCGAGGCAGACTCAGCTCCGGGGAGAAGGGCCTCTCTGCCATTTTGGTCCCAAGGTGTACTGACACAGGCGTTCCTTTTGGGACTGTGGAAGCATCAGATGCCAGCACTGACTCAGGAACAGCAAGTCAGGGCAGAGAGGAGGAGGGAGGCTGTCAGGATGGAAATACCTGGACTTTTCTTTGCTTCCCTCCCAAACTGGGGTCTTCACTACTGAACTTCCCAGGATTTCATCTCACCATATCAGTGCGCCACCCCCAGTGCCCCCACCCACCTCTGGGGGGCCCGTGAGCATGTGTCTCCATTGCCTCTCTCCCCTTGACGTCTGATGACCACAGCAGAGCACTGGGAATTTCTACTCTTCATGCCTCATCCTGCAGCCTCGGGTTCGCATTCTCCCTTTTTTTTCCTCTTTCCCTCTTTCCCTGGGATTGACTCTGAGTGGAATACCTTGGCACATCCACTAGGATCTACTGTCTGCACTGTTTTCTTTGCATGACTTTATATGCAGTAAGTATGTTGAAAACAAATGAAAAGAAGAAAACACTCAACAAAACCAATCTACATGTTTTGGACTTAAAAAAAAAATAGAGGTTGTATTCTCAGTGTCCGACTCGGAATTATGTTGCTGCCTCTCTGTGCTTTTGGCCTCTGTGTGGCCGTGTTTTGCCAGCATGAGATACCGTCCCCTCTGGAGGATTTTAGGGGAGGAAGAGCCACGTCCCCAGGGATTGGAGGAGGCTCCGGTACCCTCGACCCTCCTGGGTGTTGCTTGGAGCAGAACTGGTGAGGATGTTTGATCCAATACTTTCTGAGCTCTCCCCAATCACCAGCTGTCTGCTGGATTCTTTTCTCAAGTCCTGCTGCCCAGGTCCAGGTGAGACAGGCAGCGCCAGGTCTGCAGGCCAGGAGAGAGGCTGCCCAGGCCTCCTGGTTTCCAAGCTGGCCCATCACTGGCCTCTGTCCTTGGCAGAGACCTTGCTGCCCAGGCCCAGGTCGGGCTGTTGGCCTGCCCTGGGCCCAGAGGGCTTCCCAGTAAGGCCCAGTGATCCCATTATCCCAGGGGCAAAACCACCTGTCCCCCTTGTGAGCTGCCAGTTCCCTACAGCCATCCCCAGTCAAGGGTGAGGGTGTGGCCTTCACCAGGGGCTGCTGCAATCACAGAGCAAGGTCTGAGCTCTTCTTCGGCCTCAGTTTCCTCATTGGTTAAAAGGGTTCTTTGTTCCCATCCAACCGATGAAGGAGCAAACCTCTGGCGATATGAAGTCTAATTTACCTGCAGGAACTGGCAGGGATAGTCACTGGCTGGACTCCTGTTTACTACTAGACCTGGTCAGGCTCCATCCCCTCCCCGACCTGCCCCTGATTCCCCTCTTCAGTGCTTGTCAACTGCTTTTCAGCAGTGGACTGCAGGGGAAAGAGCAGTTATTTGGGGTGAGTAGGCTTCAATTCCCAGCTCTGACCAGACTTGCTGTGTGACCTTGGGCAAGTTCCTTCCCCTCTCTGGAGCTTGGTGTCCCCACCAGAGGAAACTGAGCTGGAGGAGCCCGAGGTCCTGCCTTTTATTGGCTGACACACCTCCTGTCCACTGTGTCCCTCTCCAAGTGCCAGAGAAGTGGAGGCACATCGCTACCCCAGGCTGACATGGCCCCACTGTGAAGGCCACACCTGTGGGTGGGTAGCCACCTGGTGCCACCACAGGGCACCAGGAACAATCCTGATGCGGCAGGCAGGGGAGACTCACAGAAAAATCTGCCCAGAGCCCACCCTCACCAGACAAACTCTGTGCTCCTCCAAAACTTCCTTTAGATGCAAAAAAAAAAAAAAAAAAAAAAAATCCAAACCCAAGTCAAAACCTTGGCTCCAGCATGCAAACATGTTTACAGGAAACTATTCTCCTGGGTTTGTGCCCACCATGGTGCGAATCCTGACCCAGGGCCTCCTGTCTCCCTTCAAAGGGAGACCCTTTTGGGGGATGAGTTTGCCAGACTCCCCGTGCTGGTTTCTTTGTTACTATTTGTTTGGGGTTTTGTTTTAGTTCTTTTTTTTTTTTTTTTCTTTCTTTTCTTTTTTAAAAATATGTGGCTGTGAACTTGAATGACCACTGCTCAAACTTTCTGCTATTGGCGGGGGTGGGATGGGAAGAAGGGGCGTCTGTTTTATTCTTGGTGTTTTCAGTGCAATAAATAGCTACAAACTTCTGTGCACTCTGTGTGTCCCTGTCTTGGTCAAGCCCCTGCGCTGGGAGGTTTTTGTTCGTTTCCAGTTCTAGATCTGCCCCATGGCAAAAATAAAAGTCCCGGTCTTCATTCTGATTGGACCAACTCTGGTCACATGCTCAAGGCTGAACCAGTCACTGTGGGATTATGCCTGGACCACGTGCCCCACCTGTAGAGCCAGGGATGGAGTTAGCTTTCTCCCAGGTACATGGGGTACCCTCAACAAGAGCAAAGAGGTGGCTATGGGTTGCTGAGCAGCCAAGAGTTAAAGTCTCCCTCGGGCCTTGGGGCAAGGTTCTTCTCCTCTGGCCCTCAGTTTCCCTGTACAATGTGGAGGTTATTCCACAAGTCCCCCACCCATTCTCCTCCCTCAGCCCAGCCTCACAGACAAGTGCCCAGGACTCACCATGCCGGAGAGTGCTTTAAAGAATGGGGAAGGGGAGGAAGGGTTTTTTTTCTGAGACAGAGTCTCACTCTTGCTCTGTTGCCCAGGCTGGAGTGCAAAGGCGTGATCTCAGCTCACTGCAACCTCTGTCTCCCAGCTCCAAGCAATTCTCCTGCCTCAGCCTCCTGAGTAGCTGGGATTAAAAGCGTGCACCACCACACCTGGCTAATTTTTGTATTTTTAGTAAAGACGGGGTTTCATCATATTGGTTAGGCTGGTCTTGAACTCCTGACCTCGTGATCCACTCACCTCAGCCTCCCAAAGTGCTGGGATTACAGGCGTGAGCCACCGCACCTGGCAGAGGAAGGGTCTCTTTACCCATAAACATATGTCTGGACCTAGTGCCTGGGACACTTTGGTCCTTGGAGCCTGAGCTGCTGGCCTCTGGCGGGGTAGAGCCAAAGTGGATGCAGAGGCTTTGGCCACCTTCAGGCCACGGAAGAGTGACCAACCTTCCCAGCTACCTGTGTGAGATTTTTAGTGCCCAAACCAGGACAGCACCAGGCCAACCAGACAAGCTGGTCACTCATCCATTGCCCAGAGACCTGGATGCCACGAAGCCAAGGAAAGGTGCCCATCGGAGCCCACAGTTCCCTCTAGACCATACCCCAGGTGCCTGGGACTCCAGAATCCCTGCACCAGCTGCTTTCCAGGTCTGTTCTCACTGCTGGTGTGTGGAATGGCCAGGGGCAGTGTCTGTGGGGAGTGTGCATCTTGCACACAGGGGAGGACCTTCACAGTGATAGCACAGGCCAAGGCTGAGAAAAGCAAGAGAGGCTTGGGGGCTTCCATTTGACACCTTTGCCTCGGTGTTCTCAAGGGTTAGTGCCAGTCGTCCTCCCAGCCCTGCCTTCACTTGCCCCAGTGGCTCCTGGGCCCTGCAGAAAGCCTTAAGGGTTTGGGTGGCCATTGTGTTCCTTTACCAGCAGATGGCAGCACAGGAGCAGGTTTCAGGTGGTCCTTGGCCACCGCCGCCGCCCCCCCTCCAACCCCGGCCCCAGCATGTCCATCATGCCCTGTGAGATATCTTTTACCTCTCAAAAAGTACTGACTCCACTTAAAACACTGTTATTATCTCACAGGAGAATGATGCTGTACAGTTCACAAAGTGCTTTCACAACACCTCTTGTCCTAGTTACAACAGTCCTATTTTGAAGATGTAAATAACGAGACTCAAAGGCAAAGAGATTTCTTGCAAGACTCTGACCAGTACTCACCCCAGCCTTCGAACTCAGAGCACGGCGCTCTGTTCCCTCAAGGGGCCTCCCCTGCCCTGGTCTGTGCTGCCCTGTCCCTGGTCTCTGGACAGCCAGCAAGGAGTGACTGGAATTCTTAGGACCTCCTCCCCTTTTGACACTCTGTCCTCTTCCAGCTACTGCCTTCTCTCTCGGTTGTCTACACCCACAGTCTTCATACTCCAAAAGGCACTGCAGAGGGCCGTTTCCCCCGCATTTTCCCACTGAGTGCACTGCAACACCTTCTCACCCTTCAGGACATGGTTCCAGCATCTTCTCTGGGAAGTTCCCCCACCCTCCCCAGCCTCCCTCATACCATGGGCTAGGTCCCTCCATGGACTTCCACAATCTGCTCCACCTTCCTCACCACAGATCTCTGGTTTGAAGTCACCTAAGCAAGTTTCTGCAGAACTGTGTGCTCCTTGGAGGCAGGACAGCATCTTGTCCGTGCTCCGGATGCACACAGCAGATACTGTCATTCTTGCATAGAGGAGACCCCCGGCAGATGTGCCCCTGGAATGGAGGAGTGGAGGCTGTGCGGGCATGAGTATTCTACCCAGCCAGAAGTAACAACGGTTAACACTGGGAACTGACCGAGTGCCAGGCATGCCCCACCTCTTTTATAGGTACTCTCTCAATCCTTAGCACACCCCTCCACTGAGGGCACTACTATTCTCTTTATTCCATGAATAAGAAGACTGTGTGCCCAGAGGGAAGGAACCCACCCAAGATGGCCCAGGGCACGAGGGAGGGAGGTGAGATTGAGGCTCTCAGCCGAGGTGAACACCTGCCTTCCACACCTGCTTCCCTGGGGCATACCATGGCTGGGCTGGGCTCCAAGGAGGGCTCAGAGATGAGCTAGACCTGTCTCATGACTCCTGTCCCCCAGGAATCTCTGATGCCATTCCAGACAGCAAGAGACATGCAGAGAGCAAGACCTCAAGGAAGGCTGGGATGGGGCCTGGATCTGGAGGTGCAAAGTGTGCAGAGCCCAGCAGAAGGAGAAAGAGAGATGGTGACCGGGCTGGAGAAAGCTTCATGGGGTGCTTGATGGGATGGAAGCAGGGAAGAGTGTGGAGGCCAGAGCAAAGGCTGGGAGCCCAGAACTGTGGCGGCAGGGTGAGCAGAACAGACTTAGGAGGAGGCCGTGGGGGCCAGAGGTGTCTAAGGGCCGAGTAAGCCCCAAATCTGCCATGATGTGGTGCCTTCTCAGGGCATGGGTAGGTCTCAGCAGTGGAAATGGCCTTCCCCAGCCCTGGGTTGTGGTAAATCTTTCAGGAAACATCCCCTAGCAGGTGCTGGGGGGTGTGCATAAGGCAAGGTGGGGCAGGTCCAGTCCTGTGAAAATGCCCTCTGCTTGTCCTTCCTCCTGGGACCAGCCTCGCCCTCCCTTCTCCACCCAAGGCTACCAACGTCTCACAGGCCACTTCCCTCAGGACACTCTGGCCCAGTCATTCCTTCCCAGACCCAGGGCCTCAACTGGAGGTGGAGGGAGCTGGAGGGGGACGATTCCTTCCTTCCAGGAGAAAAGGGAGGACTGTCAGCATCCTCTCCCAAAGTGACCTGGAGGAGTCACATCCCCTCTCTGGGCCTCAGTTCCTCATGTTGCAATGACACTGAACCTGTGGACCCCTTATGCGAGAACTGAGCTGGCTGCCGCAGATTCACCAGAGAGTTTGCTAAACATACAGAGGTTTTGGGCCCCACCCTCAGAGAATAAGAGCCATTCTTCTGGGCAGGGGTCCAGGCAACTGTAGTTTTAGTAAACGCCCAGGTTTGGGAATTTGCATGGAGCATCCCCTCCCCTTCCACCCATTGTCCCCACCCCGTTTCCACAGTCACGATGGCAGCCTGAAGATGCAGTTATCAGGAAGCCCCACCCCAGGCTTCCCACTTCCCTGTCCTCCCCTGACTCAGCTAGATCAATATTGACCATAGGCCCCTCCCCTGCCTCTAAGTCCTGCCACCCTAAGCCCCGAAGCTCTCTGAGACCCTGACCTCGGATCAGTAGAGTCAAGGTCAAGCCAGGCTTGGGCCTGTGATGATTTTATCGCTGTGCCCACGCTCACCCTGTATCCCCCTACTCCTCGTGATCGGGCAGGGCATTTGGCTCACTGGAGAAACCTTCAGGGCTCTGAATCCTTAAACTCATCCTGCAGGAGAAATGAGACTTCCTTCCCACCAGGCAGAGCCAATCCCAATCCATCTCTGAAGGGGGTGCTGCTCCCCGCCCTAGCTCCGGTGGCGTGGTCCCTAGTAGAAGGCTGCATGGAGTGGGTGGGTGCAGATAGCTCCCCTTTGCTCACCTCCCTCTACTGAGGCACCTCTGTAGAGCCCTCTGCCCTTGTTCAACCCATTTGCTTTACAAATGGGGACACTGAGGCCGGATCCTCAGGGCACACAGATGGTGCTGGCAAGCCTGGGCCTCCAGCTTAGCCTGTCCCTGGCTCCAGGCACGCCATCTCCCAGCCTCCTTCTCCCCAAGCTGGTTGGAGGTGGGGGCTGAGCCTCAGTTTCCTTATCTGTACAAGGGAGAGCTGGCTAATGAGACGCATCCCATCTAGAGGGTTCCTGCAGGCCACATTTTGTGCGAAGCACTTTGATCACATTTTAAAAACATGTATTGAGCATCTAATTTATCTCATTTAATCCCCTACGAAGGGAAAGCTATTCTCCCCTTTTCACATCTGAGAACACTGCGGTTCAGAGAGGTGAAGCAGCAGATTCGGAGGGACCATGGAGCCAGGATTCCACTCTGACCAGCAGATAACTAAGGCCTCCTTGGCTTCTACTGCCCATACGTTTCTTTTCTTTTTAGAGAAGAGTTCTTACCCTGTCACTCAAGAGATCTTCCCAGCTGGGTAAGGTGGCTTAAACCTATAATCTTAACACTTTGGAGGCTGAGACAGGAAGATTGCTTGAGCCTAGGAGTTCCAGACCAGCCTGGACAACACAGTGAAACCCTGTCTCTACAAAAAAATTTAAAAAGTAGCTGGGCATGGTGGTGTACACCTGTGATCCTAGCTACCAGGGAGACTGAGGTGGGAGGATTGCTTGAGCCTGGGAGGTCAAGGCTGCAGTGAGCTATGATTGTGCCATTGCACTCCAGTCTGGGTGACAGGAGAGCCTGTCTCAAAAAAACTCCACAAAACAACAACAACAACAACAAAATCCTCCCGCCTCAGCCTCCAGAGTAGCTGAGACTACAGGCACAAACCACTAAGCCTGGCTTCTAAAAAATATAGAGATGAGGTCTTGGTACATTGCCCAAGCTAGTCTCGAACTCTTGGCCTCAAGTAGTCCTATGGCCTCAGCCTCCTGAGCAGCTGGGATTACAGGCACCAGCCACCGAACCTGGCTCCCTGGCTGCAATTTTCTGGGGTTGCTGCTCACAGAGCCTATGGACTTCAGCAGGAAAAGGCTTTCTTTCCCAAAACAAGAAGTGATTCTGAATGGAGGTGCTGAAAAAAGCCTCCCTGTGGCCAGAGGGGGCGGGCTGCTGCTCTGTCCTTGGGGAGAAAGCCAGGGCAGCAGGAAGTCAGGCGGAGACAGAGCAGGCGGAACTGTTTGCCAAGGATCCGCAGACGGGCAGCCAGCCCCGGACGCCCTTCCAGGGCAGGACCAGCTTCAGCGAGGACTCAGGCCCCAGAGGGAGTGGCCTGGAGCTCAAAGAACCAAACTTTCCATGAGCCACCAGCAAAAAATGAGTCTGGAGGAGCCTGTCTACGTCAGACTCCGGGGCTCAGCAACCAAGGGTCACGTGGGATCCTGAGGGGCCTGCGACTGTCTTAACTCTTTGCTGGATATCCCCAGAGCCACCCAAGAACTGTGTTCAGTTTGATGCTTCATGGTACAAAGCTGTGAACCAGCCTTGTGGAGTCATTGGGGCGACTGAGAGATGAGGAGAGTCCAATCTCTGTCCTGAAGGAGTTGGTAGCGGGGCAGAGGTGGTACACACAAGTGTGTTCCTCCAATCAATAAACGTGTATCACACGCCCACCAAGCCCATGGGTGATGCTGCTACGAGGTAGGAGTTGTCATTACCCATATTTTAAAGGTAAAAGAATGAGAGCTTAGAGAGGTTAAGTGACTTCCCCAAGAGCACACAGCCAGGGAGGAGCAGGGCTGGGAATAAATCCAGGTCAGTGTGGCTGAGCAGCCTGAGGCCTCTGCACCATGCCCTTCTGTGGCCCCAAAGCACTCTGGGGTCCAAGGAGAGTCTTCACTACATGGAAACAAAATGCATTGTCTCAAAAGGATGTGAGTGCTCTGGGCAGGCAGGGCTGGGCTGTCAGGACTCACCAGATGTAGGACTGAGTCAGACCCCCTGAAGATTCTAGGCGTCCACATCTGGTTGGGGAATTGAGGAAGGCTTACAGGGGAGGGCATATTTAGGAGGGACTTAAAGGATGGCCAGGATCCCAACGGGTGGGCGGGAAGACACTGGATCAAGGCGGAAGGCCCTGCCTAAGCCAAGGATGAAAGGCAGGACAGCCTTGGCCTGCTCAGAAGCATGAGCTAGGCTGGGGTGATGGACGGAAACACAGAGCTCAGGGCCCACTGAGGACCGAACTCTCAGGTAACCAGCATGACCCCTGGAGACTGTTGACCCTTACTTGGCCTCGGGAATATGGCTGACCTAATGGTGTGGGTAGGAGCCCCTGCCCCTCCGCTGCCTTCCCTCCTTCCCCGCCACAGAGACCACACACGTTGGCAGTGGCTGCGGACGGCCAGGCTTCTCATCTCAGCATTTCCTGGTGCCCAAGGGCACCCTCTAACAAGCCCCAGAACAAGAATGAAAGGCCCCGGGGCACCCTACCCCACACTCCAGCCAGGCACATACAATGCCTCCCAAGGCTCCACACCAGCCTCCCAAGTTCAGATGGACACACAGATCAGATGAGACAAGACATTAGAGGACTGAGTAAGGGTGGAGAGCCCTGGGGCCTGGCCTCAGCTCCAGAACATTCTCCCCATGGGACCTGGGTAACCCCTCTGGGCTGCTCATCCCCTGAGACTGCAGAACAGTCAGCCTGCAGAGAGGCTGACAGGAGGCCCTAACTGAGCTGGGCTTACAACTCTTTTTGTTTTTTTTGAGACGGAGTCTCTCTCTGTCCCCCAGGCTGGAGTACAGTGGCACGATCTCAGTTCACTGCAACCTCTGCCTCCCGGGTTCAAGTGATTCTCCTGCCTCAGCCTCCCAAGTAGCTGGCACTACAGGCGCGTGCCACCAAGCCTGGCTAACTTTTTGCGTTTTTAGTAGAGACGAGGTTTCACCGTGTTAGCCAGGATGGTCTCGATCTCCTGACCTCACGATCCGCCCACCTTGGCCTCCCAAAGTGCTGGGATTACAGGCGTGAGCCACCCCACCCGGCCCCATGATTACAACTTTTAAATCAGTCATCCACATTGCACATTGGGAAATTTCTCATAAAAATCCAGATTTCCAGCTGCCTTTAAAAAGCCCGGAGATCTGGTAGCCCGGGCCCACACTTCTGAGAGGTGGCCTCCCTCTTAAGATAGGCGTGCTTTCTTTAGTTCACCACAGTCCCCACCACTCCCTCTTGCCTCTCCAGCACTCACGGAGGGTCAGTTGCCTCATATTCTCTTGCTCATACCAACAGCTTTGCTCACCCAGGTCCCTGGCTGGCCCTGTAGGCATGTGGGTTTGCCACCAGGTAGGACATTCGCGGGTTGCAGGGTGGGATCCTACTCCAGACAGGGCTGATGTTTCCTCTGAGCTGCCTGCTATGCTGTTGTGGGTTCCCCCAGCTGGGGCTCCCTGTTCCCCAGTCAGCTCCCACTGTAATCAGGGCCAGGCTGGGGGCTGTTCTGAGCCAGGAAGACCTAAAGTCAATCCAGGGATCAGGACCAGGGCAGTTGGGAGATGTTGCTGGCGACGGAGGGAGGAGAAGGTGGCACGGCAGGAAAAGTTGTCTGAGAGCAGAGGAAATGGAAAAAGCAGGAGAAACTGAAAGACTGGGCCAGGGAGGGCAGGACAGGGACCACAGGCCCAGTGGCAGGAGTGGGGCAGGGGTTGGGGAGGCAGGAGGAAGTGAAGCTGGTGGGACCCATGGACTCCTAGAACCCTCCAATCTCACACTTGGAATCTGAGGAGAAGGGAAGCCTAGACTCCGAAGATGCTCCGTTCCTGACTCCCAGGACACCTGGCTGCAGCCGAGAGGCTGGTGAGGAATATTCAAAAGTCCATGACCCCTTGCCCAGGCAGACAGCACCTCTTGCCCAGAAAGGGCACGCTGAGAAGGCTCAGTACCAGGGCGCTGCCTGCAGGGCTGGAGCCTGCCTCGTGGGAAGAAGCACCTGAATTCTGAAAGCCATTCTCACACGCTTTGCAAATTAGCAAATTCATCTCTTTCCCCTCACCCAGAGCCCCAAACAAAGAGGAGTGGGAGGGGGGCTTGGCCCTTTGTTGGGGGACTTTATTAATATCTGAAATATGCAGCCGCCCTTCCTTTCCACCCCCAATCAAAGCCTTTGCAAACACCTGGGCCTCGCATTTGAAAGGCCCTGGGGCTCTTTTATATGACAAGGCCCTGCCAGGAGGGGGTGGGTGGAACCCGGAGATTCTTCCGGACTGGGAAACTCTTGGCTCCTCCCAGCCCTGGTCTTCAGCTCCAGCCTTCACCTGCAGGCAGGGCTGAGGAGGAGGAGTGGGAGAGGGAAGAAGGCAGCAGGCTCATGGGCTCTGCTTTGCTGGCCCCCACCACCCCAGGCTCTGCCCGGCTTGGCTGGGTCACCTTGAGCAAGCTTCCTTCCCTCCGTGGGCCTCGGTTTGTCTGTCTGTGTAACAGGGAACTAAGTAGTCTCTAAGGGCCTGGAGTTGTCTTCCTTTCTGAGCCCTTCCCACCCCCCACTGCCATAGGGAAATGTCAGACCCAGGGCAGAAGCCAGGAGAGCCGGGGGAAGGAGGGAGCAGAGCCTGTTTCCTCCCCTGTCCAGTGGGAGCTGGGGAGCCCTGTGCTGCCCACCTCATGGCTCTCAGCAGTAAGGAGACAGGGTAAGGAGCATGACCTCATTTGATATTTATTAACAATAAACCAACAGAACACAAGGAGATGGGGGGACACAGCGAGAGACAGGCATAGAGGCTGGCCACAGGTGCACGAGGGAGCCCTGCCCCACGGGAGAATGCTGTGTGCATGAGCCATGCTGAGGCATTTCTGCACCCCACCCTCCTCTCTGAGGGACCCACAATACCAAGGGCTACCCTCTGCCCTCTGCCTCTACCCCTACACCGGGCCCAGGGCCCATGTCCTGGAGCAGAGTGGGTGACCTCGGGACCAGCCAGCCATGTGTGTGGGCCACCTCCTAGTCTCACGGTTGCCCTGTCACCAGCAACCAAAGCCAGCTTCCTAGCAGCTCCTGAACTGGAGGAGACACTGCAGGCCACCAGGACAAGGGAGATGGGAAGAGAGGGGCCCTGGGCCCTCACAGTGACCCTTCCTACCTCCCCAGCTTGTGCGGCTTGGGGTCCAGTGGGTGAAGGGGTGGCCTTTCTCTGAAGTGCTGGGGCCTCCTGTCTCCACCCGCAGCCCCAGCGCCCTGGCTCAGGCCACTGGCACCCCTTTCCCACTTTGCACAGACCTCCCCACTCCACCCTGTCCCCTCCAATCCACCCTGCACAGACCCAGAATGATATTCTTCATGCAAATCCCCTGCCCACCCCATCATCCCCGGCTCCCCTCTGTTAGTTTTCCTTCTGTCTGGAACCCTCCTGTAACCTGGTAAAATCAATGTCTCCAACCCTCTTGGTCTCTGCCCAGGCAGCTCAGCATCCTCTGGCCCAGAGCTCCTCCCGACCTTGCCCTCTTTTTCCTCTCTCTGCAAACTTCCCCATCCTCCAGGGCCCTCAGCTCCCACCTCCTTCAGGAGTCCTGCACACAGGAGCCCCCAGGGATCCTTCTTCCCACGGAACTCATTGACCCTTGATCCCCAGGGCCTCAGAGCCTCAAGAGCCTCTGTGGCCCTGACCCTCCCTGCCCAGCTCCAGATTCTGGTTGTGCTGAGGTGCGTGGGGACAGGCTCCCCCTAAACAGGGAGGGGTGTAGGCCCTGAATAGAGATGAGAAGGTGGTGCCGGCTGCCCCATGGGAAAGGGAGCTGACTGGTCAGGAGGTGTGGGGTCAAGTCCCCTCTACCATGAGACCTAGGGCAAGTCCCTCCCCTCCTGGCCTCAATATGTCCATCTGCAAAGTAGGGCTGAGTTGGATCATTCTCAGCTTTGAGTGGGTCTGAGTATGCCTGTGTGCGTAGGGGGTTGTCAGAGGTTTCAGGAGAGGCAGAGGCTGCAAGAGGGACCCCCACTGGGGGACTGGCATCTTTATGGCAGCCCCCCATAGCCTCTCAGAATCCCAGAGAGCACAGCTGACCTTTGCAGGCTTCTAAGAAGGGACTGTGAGGCCCACCTGCCTCCTGCCTCACATCATTGACTCCTCCTCCTCTGCAATCTCACGGTCCACCTCGATGGCCGTGTTCTCGAAGCTGGTGATGCCCCCGTACTTGCGCATGTGCACCATCAGTGGCTTTGGTGACTGGCTCCCAGCCAGCGTGGCCACATACATGCCCGTCCGGTTCTCCTCCAGGGATGGTCCCCAGTCCATGGCCGGCCGGCTGGCCTGTTGGAGCCGCTGCAGCAAAGCAATGAGAGCAGTGAAAACAGGAAACAGGCAGCACTGGTGGAGTGTTCACTGTGGCCAGGCACCCAGCAAAGACCTGACCACATCACTGAGTGAGTCCTGGCCACAGCCCCCTGGCGGGGAAGGTGGGGGCACTATGACTTCCCCAGGGGAGGGATCCACCTGCTTCGGTGAGAATCCTGTTCTACCACTTGCAAGGTGGATGGCTCTTGGCAATGCCGCTCGGCTCTGGGTGCTCCGCTTCCTGGTCTGTAATTCGGGAATCCCAGTCCTGTCATAGGGTTGTTGTGAAGGCACTGAGATGACGCACTCAGCAGGGTGCTGGGAACGGGGTAAGGCCTGGGAAGTGGCGGCTGTTGCTATAATTATGTGGCAGGCCCCTCCTTAGAGCGTCTGAATGACGATCTAGCAGCCTTCCCCTAAATGCTGAGTCTCAAGGAGCTGGGGGCTTTTGGAAAAGAGCGGGAGAACTGAGGTGGGCTTGCAGCTGGCTTTCCCAGTTTCTTCCAGCCCCGACCTGCCTCCTTCTGCCTCTGACCTTTCCCTCATGGAGCCCCGGTTTTCATGACTAAGATGATGACTAAGCCTGGAGAGTCCAGAGTTCCTTCTTCCTCAACCACATTCCCAAAGCCCTCTGCCTGTCCTGCGAGGGAGAAGAGAGAGCCCCTGTGTCCTTAAAGAAAGGAAGCAATTAACATTTGGGCAGCCCACTGGGCAGGTTCCAAGGGAGATACCGTGTGTAATGCCTTTACCCGGGGTCTCCCACAGCTCGGTACTCACAGCACAGTGATACTTAGGAAGATGTGTTGAGAGCACGCTACCCCACTGCTCAGAAGCCTGCCAATGACTGCACATCTCACTGGAAATGAAATCCAAAGTGCGCACCAGGGCCTCCAGCTCCCGGCCCCTGTCTACCTCCCTGATATCAGCTCTGCCAGTTCTCTCCACCTCCTCTGCTCCAGCCACAGCACTGGCCTCCATGCTATTCTCAAACATGCCAGCCCCCTGCCTCAGGGCCTTTGCACATGTTGCCTTTCTGCCTGGAATGCTCTCACCCTAGATACCTACATGGATCACCCTGTCCAGTTAGTCAGATCTGTCACCTCCTCAGAGAGGTCTTCCCTGACGATCCTGGCCAAAGTACCATTCTCCCTTTATTCCTGTATTCCTTTTTTTTTTTTTTAAGTGCAGAACTTACCTTTACGTATTTGTTTATTGCCTGTCCCCCACAATAAAATACAAGCTCCCTGAGAACAAGGACTTAGATTTGTTTCCAGCTGAAAACGGGGGTGCTCAGACCAAAGTTTCTTAACCTGAGTGCTCCTGCCATTTTGGTCTAGAGAATTCTCTGTTATGGGGGCTGTCCTGTGCATGGAAGGTTGTTTAGCAGCATCCCTGAACTATGCCCACTAGATGACAGGAGCACTCCTCCTTGTAGCCCTCTCCCCTCCATGACAGCCAACAATGTCTCCAGACATTGCTGTGGAGCCTCGTGGTGGGGGCAGCTGAGGGGCAGGAGCTACATGGGAGAAGTGGAGGAGAGGCAGCAGTGTGCTGGGAAGCAGACTGTGGGGTGGGGTGCAGGGGAGGCCCGCCTTATAGACATTTTCTATGGTGTAAATATCTCCACCATTGCCAATTCCTAGCTACCAATGGTTTAACACCTAGCTCACACATTCCTGAATATTTAAGGATTAGCTCTCATGAACCAGTGCTAGCTGGCTCCAGCACACTTCTGGTGGGATGTGTGTGTTGTGGGTGCCTCCAGGCTCTCTCTGGATGCCATCCATCGGGCTCACTAAAGCTGCATTCATGATGATGGCCTCTCGCCACCAGAGGACTCCACACCAGTGGTGGCAGAAGTGCAGGCCTCAGGTTTCAGAGGGTACGGTGAGGCTCAGACCACACCACTTCTGCTGGCCCACAAAGGGTCACTACTCCCCTCTTCCAACGCCTCAGGCCCTGTGGCAAACAGAGTGTACTCTCCATGTTTGCCTGAGTCCCTCCCCAGAACTCTAGGCTTGGGCAGGGCTCACACCATCATTCTATCCCCTGCCACCAGTGGGACACAGCAGGACTCCTGGGCACGGGAATAGGGTGACAGCCTGCCCTCCGAGGTCCCTCACTGTCACCATTTGACCCTGAGTTCCAGAAGCAAGCTCTGGGCTGGTGACCTGAGTTCAAGACCCAATCCACCCCCAACCCATGGTGGGACCTGGGGCCAGTCCCTGATTAACCGTGGTCTTTAGATTGTGCCACCCCCTCCCCCAAGGCTTCATGTGGTACAAAGTGCCACAGGGCAGGACTCCAGCCCCTGAATCTGCCTCAGCCCCGGCAGATCTCCTCAGGCTAAAAGAAGCTGGATAAGGGGTGGGTGCATATATCTTCTGTTCTAGCAGGGGGACCCAGGGTCAGGCCACAGGTCAGGAAGGCTGACAGTGGACAGGGTGGGCAGACTCACCTCCCAGAATGAGCCCTCTTCTCGAAGCACAGCCACCAGCATGCCAGCTGGGATCATGAGGCAGGACAGCAGGCCCATCAGGATGCCCAGCAGCTCAGCCCAGGGTGGGAAGCGGTAGCTGCCATACTCCGAGGGCTGGTACTTGACGATGCTATACACCAGCAGGGCCTGCAGAGTGGGGACTCCCAGCATCACTGCGGGCTTTTGTCTAAACTGCCTTAAGGCCCAACGTAGCCCAGCCTGGTGCCAGCCCAAGGCCTGAGACAGTCCAGCCCAGAGCTACCCAGGATCCTAAGCTGTACCGGAACCTGAAGTGGTCCATCTCTGGAGCCTTTGCAAGGCTTGAGCCAGCCCAGCTCGAAGCTGACCCAACACCAAGGCCTGCAGCAGCCCAGTTCTGAAGCACCCCAATCCCTTAGCTGCTCCAACCTCAAGACAGAAATCACAGCCTAAAGGCTCCAATCCTGAGGTCCTTGGGCCTGGGAAAGACCCACCCATTCAACCAACTGAACTAGGGCCAGGCCCAGCACAGCTACAAAAGCTGGGAACATCAGGGGAGGGGATGGACTAGGATTCTGGTGCCCACCCCAGAGCCCTCCACTGTGGACCAGGGTGGCCCTCCCAGACTGAATGTGCAGAGGGGACTCCCGCTCTCAGTTCTGGGGCCCCAGCCAGCAACCCTCCCTCCCTCCCCAGTTACCAAGAGCGTGGCTGGGGACAGGAACAGCCAGCAGGCCCTGAAGTAGAGGCCCGGCTTGAAGCCCAGCATCATGTGGATGTCTCGGCAGAACCTTTGAATGCCTGCACAGGGGAGGGGAGGAGGAATGGCCCCACCCGCCGGCCCCACAAGTGCCAGCAGCCCCTCCCCTCCCCTCCCCCAGCTGCCCCCACTGAAAACCCTGGCCCTTGGGACCAGGGACCCAGGTACTGGGGGGCCCCAGGGTAGACTCCCGTTCTCCCACTGCAGAGAGCTCGACTCTGCCTTCCACGGCTCTTCTCACCATACACCCGTGTCACGGCAAGGCATGTGGTGATCACCACCACCATCAGCCCAAAGCTGGCGCTGTAGTCATCCAGAAGGACCAGCCAGTACATGCCCCCCTAAAACACAAGCACAGTTCAGGTGTCCCCTCCCCAGGCCTCACTCTCTGCTGGAGCCCCTTCTCCTGGCAAGAAGTGAGTAGGAAGCAGACATGCTGACGGGGAGCACAAGATGACAGGGCGACAGCTGGCTGCTAGCCCAGCCCTTCCAGGCCTCGTCTTATCTGAGTTCCATGACAGTCGTCTATTATAGAACCCTAAAACAGGCTCAGGGAGGGGAAATCATATCCTGAAGCCCCCTCAGCAAGTGCAGGAATAAGGTTTGAACCCAGATCTTGCAGACTAAATCTCCACAGCCAGGACTCTGAATCACAAGGCCAAATTGCCTCCCTTGGGAGATAGGGACAGGGAGGGACTGGGTTCCTTGCAAAGAGGAAGATGGAGGGGGCCCAGCAACTGCTCAGCTGGGCCAGAGATCTCGTTGCAGGCATCTGCCCTTGTCCCGCCCACCTGCCATCCTCCCTGCAGCGCCACTCACATCGGTGGTGAGGATCAGCCCCATCAGGTACATGGCCACACAGATGAGCCCTGAGAACACCACCTTCTTGGGCCGCAGGTAGTATGGGAACTCATCCGTCACAGCTGTCACAATGGTCTCCAGAAAAGCAAACTGGGAGAGAGGAGGGGCTGGTGTCAGAGTTCTATCCCCACCACACACACACACACACACACACACACACACACACACACGGTGCCTGCTGCCACAGATGAGGCTCACCTGGCTGTCCAGGCCGAGAGTCAGAAGCATGAAGAAGAAGAGAAAGGACCAGAAGGGCGACAGAGGCAGCATGGTCATGGCCTGTGGGTAGACGACAAAGGCCAGGCCAGGGCCTGGGCCAAAGGCACAGGGAGTCAGCAGCTTGGGGCATGCGGTGGGCTCCCATATGCACACGCAGACACGCATGGCCACTTACACTCATTTGGGCCACTTGTTTCGTCTAACTCAGAGATGCCCACTTAAATGCACCCTCTGACACTTCCTTAACTCCCAGGACCTAGGCCAGCACATTGCAGGTACTCGATGAACATAGGTTGATAAACAAACACAAGACCCCAGTATAAAACCTCATGGAAATATACTTATGTACACAGTTATCGGTACAAACAATGCCACTAACGCACATTTACATGCATCCACTGGCAAAAGACACAGTGATTCACATGACCATTCTCACCCTTTTCACTTGCACATAGACACCTACACACACAAGACGACTTATTTGTGTAACCAAAGCACAGAACATGACAATCTTGCACAGAAGCTCATTTACCTCCAGACATGGGTTAATGCACACTCCTTTGCTCACCCATCCCCTTGCACATGGACCACGAGAAACCAGCTAGGACGTGTTCCTTTGCATGCACAGGTGTGCATATGCACACACGTGACATACCCATCTACAATCTTATTATTATTTTTTTTTTTTGAGACAGAGTCTCGCTCTGTTGCCTAGGCTGGAGTGCAGTGGCACGATCTCTGGTCACTGCAAGCTCCGCCACCTGGGTTCACTCCATTCTCCTGTCTCAGCCTCCAGAGTAGCTGGGACTACAGGCACCCGCCACCATGCCTGGCTAATATTTTTTGTATTTTAGTAGAGACAGGGTTTCACTGCATTAACCAGGATGGTCTCAATCTCCTGACCTCGTGATCTGCCCACCTCAGCCTCCCAAAGTGCTGGGATTATAGGCGTGAGCCGCCACGCCCGGCCCCTTTTCTTGAGGCAGAGTCTTGCTCTGTTGCCCAGGCTAGAGTGCAGTGATCCAATCTTGGCTCATTGCAACCTCCACCTCCAGGGTTCAAGCGATTCTCCTGACTCAGCCTCCTGAGTACTGGGATTACAGGCATGTGCCACCATGCCTGGCTAATGTTTGCATTTTTCGTAGAGACTGGACGCACCATGTTGATCAGGCTGGTCTCAAACTCCTGATCTCAAGTGATCCGCCCACCTTGGCCTCCCAAAGTGCTGGGATCACAGGCGTGAGCCACCACGCCTGGCCCCCATCCATAATCTTGCTGGTCCACCAGCCCAGCCCCATCTCTACCCAACACACATGCTCACCCCACTGAGGCCAGGCAGCCTGCCCACCTGCTTTGGCTACTTGGTCCACAGGCACGCCCAGCTCCTGAGACATGTAGCCCAGCACGGAGAAGATGGCAAAGCCAGCCAGGATGCTGGTGATGGCGTTGCCCAGCGTGACGATGAAAGTGTCTCTACCAGAAGAAGTCCAGGTGCGGGCCAGGGTGAGTGGGCCTTCCTTTCAGCCTCTGAGGCCCTCCCTGGTCAGCCACTCTCCTCCCTGCTTTGGACCCCAGGGTCTGGGAGGTTGTGGGACACTGACCTATAGATGTTCTGGTGAAATGTGTTGTAGGAGGCAAAGGTGAGGAGCCCTCCGAAACCCACACCCAGGGAATAGAAGATCTGAAGAGCAGCTTCAATCCACACCTGTGCCAGGAAGGATGGAAAGGGAGGGTGTGTGGAGGGTCAAGGACAGAGAAGGAAGGCGGTGAATGAAGACGGTGTGACAGCTCCAGGGATGGCGTGGTCACCAGCCTGGCTCACAAGTGAGGTGGACCAGGAGCAAAGCCTGCCCCAACACTTACACAGTGGGACACGGGCAAGTCCCTTAGCCTCTGCAGGCCTCAGTTTCCCACCCAGGATCTAGAAGATGGTCTCTAAGCTTGGTCCAGTTCTGAAGGACACAGAGCCTAATGTAAAGTATTCAGGAGATTTGTATTGGCAATAAGCCTGCATAACCCCTTTACTTCCTTTCTGGAATCCTGGCATCTGGATTTGGACCCCAGCTTCACCACTGTCTAGCTGTGCAGCCTGAGCAAGCCAGGTCACCCCTCTGGACCGCGGGATCCCCATCTGTAATGAGGGGATAGGAATAGTGCCTAGTTCATGGGAGGAGTGCGGATTAAATCACTACACACATGCATGTAAAACACTAGCGCAAGGTCAGGCACAGTCACCAGTCAATAAATATTAACGTTAGCTGTCAGTACCATTGTTATCACCATCGTCACTAATGCCCTCCTTGGGGTTTACAGTCACACAGATCTGGGCTGGGATCCCTGTTCTGCGATCCCCTAGCTGTATGACCTTAAGGTTATTAAAAACCCCTTTGAGCCTCAGTTTATTCCTTTGTAAAACAAGGAGGATAGTGTTTACAGGATGGTTAAGAATAATAAATGAAGTATAATATGCAGTTAGTGACAATATATTGTATTCTTGGAGAATGCTAAGAGAGTGGATGTTGTGTTCTCACCACAAAAATGATAATTATGTGAGATAATACATATGCTAATTAGCTAGATTTAACAGTTCCCCCATGTACATATGCTTCAAAGTATCACGTTGTATATGATAAATACATAAAATTTTACCTATCAATTTAAAAATAAAAAAATAATAAATTAAAAAGACACAAGGAAGGCTGAGCAGAATGCCTGGTACTGGGGTGTCCCAGGGAGTCCTCTTGCCACTCTCCAGCTTAGGCGTGGCCCCTCCCTCTGCACCCCACCCTGAGGGGCTCACCTTGGAAGACAACAGGTGGTGGAACTGGGGGGTGAGATAGAACTGGATGCCCTTCCAGGCCCCTGGGAGGGTGACTCCACGGACCAGCAGCATGAGCAGGATGAGGTAGGGGAACGTGGCCGTGAAATACACCACCTGAGAGATGGTAAGTGAGGAGCTGATGGCATCGGGGACCTTCCCTCAGTGCCACTCCTTATAAACTCATCTGTGTCACTTGCCCTCCCAGCCTTTTGGTAGCCCAAGCTAGGAACCAGCCTTCATCCATGAGGCTTCCCTCCTCCCGTCACACACCCAGCATCGGCAAAGCACCACCACCTTGCTTCCCAAGGCCATGAGACCATGTCCACTGCAGCCCCTGCTCCAGACAGTCAGTGTCGCTTACAAAAGCCTCCTCCTCCCTGTGTCCACTCCCTGCCCTGGCAAACCCACTCTGCATCATCCTCAGACATTCAACATTCCCAAACTCACTCCTCCCTCTCTCCTTCTTTTCCCAAACCTCCAGTCACCCCTTCAGCAAACACCATCAAGTCTCAACGTCCTCACTGCCTTGGCTTTGACCGTAACCTCTCCTCTCTTTCTATATGGTTTCTACCCTGTCTTTTTTGTCTTAAATGGCTCTGTTCTCACTTCTGCTATCGGCTGCACCATGCAGAGGAAACAGTTCTGATTTATCAATGATTGGGCAAACCATCCTGAAGGTTTCTGAGATTTTTCTTTTCTTTTTTTTTTTTTTTTTTGAGACGGAGTGTCACTTAGCCTCCCAGGCTGGAGTGCAGTGGCGCGATCTCTCTGCTCACTGCAACCACCATCTCCCGGGTTCAAGCAATTCTCCCATCTCAGCCTCCTGAGTAGCTGGGATTACAGGCACCTGCCATCATGCCTGGCTAATTTTTGTATTTTTAGTAGAGACAGGGTTTCACCATGTTGGCCAGGCTGGTCTTGAATTCCTGACCTCAGGTGATCCACCCACCTCGGCCTCCCAAAGTGCTGGGATTAAATGCTTGAACCACCACCTCCTGCCCTGAGTTTTTTCAAAACGGCTTTATCGTCCTTTCCACCCCTTCATCACCTAAAGTAGACATCCGTGGCTTTGTCTTCCAGTCTCTAGTTTGCCTTTTTCATGTAACAGTACCTGACTTTCCCACCATGGAGTTGACTCCATTCCCAGCTCCAGGGGTGGATATATGACCCACGCCCAGCCAAGCAGAGCATTCCATCCTCCCGGCCACAGGGATTAATTTAGGGATGGATGCACATCCCTGCTGATCCAATGAGACTCAATTCTAAAATATTTGCGAACTGGCGAAAACAACCCTTTACCAAGCTTAGATGTACGCCTAGAGCTGCTAGGGTGACCTCATGAAGAATGAAGCCTCAGACGGAAGCCAGCCTGAAAGGAAGCACTGCTGAGAGACCCAGAGAACCAGTTTCCTGATGACACTGATTGACCCCCTAGACCCAGCTGTGCCTGAAGCACACCCTCTGGACTTTCCAACTGAGTGTGGTAACTGGGTGCTTGTCACCTGCATCTCAAAGAGCCCTAACTCATGTACTCACACTCCAAGTGTTCAACAAACTCTTGCTGAGCTCATTCAAAGTGCCAAGCACTGGGTCAGGATACAGCTGGATGCAGACCTTGCCTTGGTGAGCTTCCAGTCTAGTAAAGCAGCCTTGCCCCTATGTGTTCTCACTTCCATATCTCTTTTCAAGCAGCCCTCATCCCCCAGTCTCAAGGCTCTCTCCCTTCCCCTCTTCCCAACTGAAGTCTCTTCATCTTCTCATGCTCAGTCCATGCCCTGCCTTCTCCAGGAAACCTTCACCCCATCAGGCCTCCGGGGCCTCCCGAACTTCACCTTGCCAGAAGACTTCACACCCTTGAGGATACAGAGGAATACGATGACCCAGGCCAGCAGCAGGCAGAGGCAGAGGTTCCAGCGGATCTCCCCAGGGCTGCCGATGCCCTGGCTGCCTTGGATGTGGAGGACGTAGCGGCTGTGGGAGACAAAGGTCTCAGTGTCCCCTGGTCACCCCGCCAGGCTCCACAGACGTGGAGTCAACCCATGTCCAGCTCACAAGGCTCTACTGCTGTTCTCCACTTGACACCCTCTTGGTCCCTCTCCATCCTTCTCCAACCAACTCTGACCCAGGAGGCTGGCCTCACCAGACCTTATCCCTTCCTCAGCTTTGGGAGGCTGAGGAAGCAAGATCGCTTGAGGATAGGAGTGCGAGACCACCCTTCCTCTTCAGCTTCCATGTGGGTTTGGCTAATGGGAGGCAACAGCGGGAGACTGGAGTTGGGGGAGGAATGAGGGGTCTGGGTATTTGCATATACATGTGTACACCACACACACACATACACACACACACACACACACACACACACACACACACACACACCATCCAGGGCCTGGCCATGACTGTGTTTTTTAGGCAGCCCCTCTTCCAAGGCTCTGATTCTCCCCTGGTTCCCTCCCATTGCCTCCTAGGTTCAGGGGTGGTGACAGCTCTCCTGGTTGCTAGTCACTGATGCTTCACTCTTCACTGTGGCTTCCATGACCCTCTGAAAAGTCTCTTCACTAAACTCCCTTCAGTGAAACCCTCTGACAATCCATCTGCCTCCTGCCTGCATCCAGACTGATGCAGTGGGCTGTGGCATGGCCCTGGAGACCACCCTGGCAGCTGTCAGTGACTGCATCAAATCCTTTGGCTTTAAGCTGCAAACTCAGGCCGATTCTTTCCCACTGGTCAGATAAACTCTTCAGCAGGTGTGGACACTTCAGATGGACTTGAAGTGGACAAATGAATGAACCATGTACTGCATGCAGGTTAAATACCAAAACATTTCAAGACATGGAGCCTATCTGGGAAAAATCTCCTAACAGCAGTCCTTTGTAGGTGAGCGGGTGGGGTTATAGGGTCTGTGTTCTCTGGCCAGCCAACAGTGCTAGGGACCAGGCTATTTTAGAATGATCCAGAACAGGATCAGGACTCAGGAGTCCTTAGTGTCAGTATTATCTCTATCACTAACTACTGAGCAATACTGAGCAAGCCTCCAGGCTTTTCTTTCCTTTCTTTCCTTCCTTCCTTCCTTCCTTCCTTCCTTCCTTCCTTCCTTCCTTCCTTTCTTTCTTTCTTTCTTTCTTTCTTTCTTTCTTTCTTTCTTTCTTTCTTTCTTTCTTTCTTTCTTTCTTTCTCTCTTTCTTTCTTTCTTCTCTCTCTCTCTTCTTTTCTTTCTCTTTTTTTTTTAAAGGCAGAACGCAGTGACAAGGCTTTGTTTTATTGACCATAAAATGGGGCATTGGGATAGGCTGATGAGTGCAACATCCTTTTAACACCCACCATTCCCAGGACTTACCATGTGCCTGGCACTGTGATAATGGTTTCACCTGCATTATGTTGTTTAATTCTGATGACGATCCCTTACTCTATCATAGTCCTATCTCTATTAGAGAAGTCTGAGATGGTCCTTACTATGTACAGTCCTGACCTTAGGCTAAGTGCTTTACCTATGATATAGCAGTTGCTCAATAAGTATTTATTAAAAGAATGAATGAGTGGGTTAAATGACTAACTGGATAACATCTTATGAAGCAGGTACTGTTACCAACCCCTGTTACAGAGGAGGAAACTGAGACTCCATAATGTTACTATTACTAGTATCATCATCATCATCATTCTCAGCTAGTATTTATTGAGCACTTACTATCCACCAGACTGGACTGCACAATTTATTAATATATGCTTTCTCTCCTTTAATCTTCACTACAACCTTTCTGACATACCTGGTATTATTGCCCTCATGCTACAGATAAAGCAACAGAAGCCAAATAAATTGTTCAGGGGCACACAACTGGTCAGGTGAAGAGCTGGGATTAGAAGCCAGAGTCCACCTGCCACCAGCACCTGAGCTCATCTTGGCGGTGCATGCTGAGCCCCTTGGGAATGCCCTCTGGCCACCCTCAGTGGTGCAGGGTCCCCTCAGATGCTGCGGGGCCAGCAGCTGCCTGACCTCCAGTACTCCTCGCTGGGGCTGACGGTGCAGGTGAGGTTGAGGGGCAGGGCCCCGTTGCCATCCTTGGATCCTCTGTGTTCCAGGCAGAGTTCTGTGTTCCACCAATTGCCACAGTGCTCCCAGGGTAGGTCGCTGGTGAGGGAGGCGAAGAGGTAGAAGAGCACGTAGGCGATGATCATGTTGTAGTAGATGGCCACCAGGCCCACGATGAGCAGCATGGCTGCGCCGGCGCCTGGTGTGGGGAGAGGCTGCTGGGCTGCCCAGGCCAAGCCCTCTGCCAGCTGGGTGGGGTGGCCTCCGGGGAGCTGGTGGCTTTCTGGGCTTCACTTCCATCTCTGCCTGGAGCTTGTGGGGGTTCTGGGGGCAACCTCCCTGCCTCCCCCAGGCCCTGAGCCCTTTCCTCCCTGGGGACCACTGAGGCCTCACCTTTGAAGAGGGGGCTGATTTTCCAGACAGCCAGCGGCCCTAGGCTGGAGAACTGGCCCAGGGAGAGCTCCAGGAAGAAGAGGGGGATGCCACAGATGGCCAGCATGAGGAAGTAGGGTACGAGGAAGGCGCCTGCCGGGAGCGGGGTGGTCAGCAAGGGCCTTGGGGGCAGCTCCCCCAAAAGCCCAGCTCTAGCCCCGCCCCTCCCCTGGCCTGCAGATGCCCCCTCAGACCTGATGGAACACTGTAGGTTTCTTCTCTTCTACACCAGACTGCTGAGGGCCAGAGTGGCCAACAGGTATTTACTCACCTCTGGAGCCCCAGTGCCCAGAACAGTGCTGGGCTCAGCGCAGACGCTGAGAAACGCCTGCTGAGGGAGTGAATGAATGAATGAGGGAGAGAACGTGTGAATTTCCTACTGAAGAAAGTGCAGACTCCTCAGTACAGAAACCAGCACCCTTCAGAATCTGGCTCCACTCTATCTGCCTGCCCCTCCCCACCACGTCGCCTCAGATACTTGTGACTGCCACCTGTGGTTCCGTGGGCCCACAGCCCTTCCCCTTTGATTCTCATACTGGCAGTCACTCCTTTAGAGAACTGCCCACCACCATATGGCTCTGGAAGGGCTGCCAGTCACATCAACCAACCCCCTCCTAGGCGACCTTGGGCAGAATTAGTTGGAAGTGGTTTGTCATAACTTGGGGCTGAGAGGAGGGAGTTCATCGCCCTCTCCACCTTCCTCAGTGAGCACCTGTCCAGAGCCAGGCTTATCAGAGACCTTCCCTGCAATTCTGTATAGATTCATTCAGACAGAGCAGTTCTGCAAAGCTCTTGGGTTGCTAAACCTATTTGAGGATGAAGTCATTGCAGAGTTGTCTGTGGCCACCTCCCCCCGAGGCCTGCCCCCCACCAACTGCGGGGAGGAAGCCTGTCTCAGGACAAAACAAGGCCACAGCACACAGAGAGGACGAGTAGGGACATGGGGAGAGTGCTTGTGGAGAGACACCATGGGGATCTTCAAGGTCCTGGAGCTTCAGAGGCCAGCTCCAGTCCCACACATCCTAGTCATGTAAATTTATCCTTTCTTTGCTTCATCTCTAGCTTTATTTGGATTTCTCTCACTTTCTCAATATATGCTTCCTTCAAGAGTTTGCTAGAGACGGGAGGAGATACAGAGTACTGGTGAGAGCACACTGGCCAGGGAGGAGATAGTTCTGGATTGGAATGTTGGGTCTGCCACCCTGTGACCTTGGGCAAGGACGCTGGTCTCTTCAAGTTTCAGCTACCTCATCGTATCCATGGTGCCTACCCAATAGGGTCATCACCAGGGTTAAATGAGATGGGCACAGAAAGCACCAAACCCAGGGCCTGACAGGTGGTAAGTGCTCAGCCCCAGCTTTTGCTAATGAGACTTGGAACAGTCACTTGATGGAGAAGCAGGGACGAAAGGAAATTTGTTTAAGATGGGAGACTTTGTGTTTGCAGCCTGAATGGAAGGAACCAAGAGAGGAGGAAAGACTGGAGATGCAAGAGAGGGAATGATTGATGGAGCACAGCTCAGGAGGAGGTGGGGAAAGGAGGGGGTGGGGAGAACACTGAAAGAGCAGTGATCATTGGCAGGCAGATACAGCTCTTTATCACGAAGCAGAGGCAGCTGCCTCTGCCCACCGTGCAGGGCGTGGCCAGCCTTAGAGAGGGAACCATGTGGGTATCCTTCCTGGGGATGAGAGGGAGAAAGGAAGGGCTTGGGGGATGAGAAGGACAAGACAGGGCGAACTCTCTCCTCCCAGCCCCAAGTAACTATAAACCACTTTCAATGAATTCTGCCCAAGGTCACCTAGGAGACAGTGGCTGAGGCCACCGAAAAGCTCACTCTACCCCAGGGCCTTGGCCCATCACCCCAGACACCCTCCAACAGGACCTCAGGCCCATACCTCCTCCATTGGTGTAGGCTCGATAGGGGAAACGCCAGACATTCCCCAGGCCTACACAGTAGCCAATGCAGGACAGCAGGAAGTCCAGCTTTCCTGTCCAGTTGCCCCTGTCTGCAGCAAAGTCCACATCCAGGTCAACATCGCCCTGGTCACTGGGGGTCATCAGCAGGTCTGGGGTGATAGGCTGCCAATGAGAAAGACCAAAGAGGTCAGGGAGAAGACTGAGGCCAGGCCAGAAATGCAACCTCAAGACAAGACTCTGGAATTGAATGGGGCTAAATGAAAAGACACTATCAGTCCAGATAATCAAATGCTGTCAACTGGACCAACCTGGTCATATACAGGAGAGCCTCAGGATTTTCGGCGACCAAAACTTACTGGGCCAGCGGGGTAGCTTAGGCACTAACAAAGCTACCCTGACCTTAGCTTGGCTAACACAGAAGTCAAATTAAGGAATGGTCCTTTTTTTTTGTTTTGAGACAGAGTCTTGCTCTGCCTAAAAGAGGTGATAGGAGGACAACAGGAAGAAGTTGGGAGCCCTCAGCACAGAAAGGAGAGGACTTGGAGGGACCTAGGGTTCCCCTGAGGGAGGGAGTCCACTTATGCTCCGTGGCTCAAATGGGGCCTACTGAGAACAAAGGAGATCTTACTCCTTGTTTAGGACTGGTACTTTTCAGTCATAAGCCAGAAAACTTTCCCCAATACTTCCCCTCCCCACATGCTGACAGCTTGGCTGGGGGGGTCCAACCCCACCAGGCAAGGTAGGGAGAGCCTGAGGTCTGGGTGAATTTTGTGAATTTTGGCTCATGAGCAGGAAGAAGGTACTTAAGCTATGATCTGTCTCAGAAAGTCATAATCTTGCTGTCCCTGGAGGGGAGGTGCATGCGCAGAGGGGAGCGGAGGCCAGCTGTTCCTAAGGTCCCCTTTCATGCTTCAAAGTGGGTGGGAGGTCCATGGGGCATTCCCCTTCGGAGACCCTCAGTGATGGTGACCACAGTGTTGATTTTGCCAGAAACTGGCTATTGGCCACAGGGGCCGTGGTGACAGGAACAGCCAAGCATTATTATGGGTGACGATGACAATGACAGAGCATGAAGAGCTGTTTTTAAAGTAACTAGGCTGCAAGGGATGAAACAAACACCTGCCTGGCAGTTCTTTAGCTGTGATCGTGGACATGCTGAGGTGACAAGAGCAGCAGATCCCAGACTTATGTGAAACCCGCCCCTCCCCTCCAATGCCCCTTTCCCTGAGGCTGCCTCTTCAGCTGGGTGAGCATCAGCCTTCAGGAACCTCTCATTCCCAGGTGAGCTCTGGGAGGAATGGAGTGGCAGCCAGTCGACACTGTTCCTGGAGTTGGGTGGTGAGCAGGCCTGTCACCCTGAGACACACCCCCGTCCAGCCCAGCACCATTCAGGCCAGTTCGCAGGAGGTCCCAGTAATGAGGCTCCTCTGATCTCTCCAGAGAAGCTGCCCTTTCCATGCTCACGGAGCGGTCCTGGTTCTCTGTTTCCATGGTGACAAGAGTTCCATGAGCAGGATGCTGACAGCTCGTTCCCCTCCTCCCCCAATCAGAGGGAAGCCTGCTTCTGCTCCAGGGGCAGGACATGGGGTCCTCCAAAGCTAAGCCAATCAGGATCCCAACTGGAGTCCCCAACCCCACCACGGGGTGAATCCCAGGAGACTGGCACAGTGAGGATGGGGCTGGTTGGGAGACAGAAGAAAGCAATCAAATAGCTGGGGCAGGGTTGGAAGCTGAATGAGTTGCTTCATACTTCTTCCTGGGTATAAGGCTCCCACTCCTGAATCTCCCACTCCCTACCCCAGGGGCATGCAGGAACACACAGCTGAGTTTGTCAGACCTGCATGCTCGCCTTTAGGGACCCACAGCAGGGGCTGGGAGACTCAAGACTGCCCAAGCCAAGGCTCTTCAGGACAGAGAGAGACAATAGGAATCTAGAGTCCAACTTAATCATTGTGCAGATTAGGAGACTGAGTTTCAGGAAGAAGGGATGAGCCCAAGGTCAAACAGCAAGTTAAAGGCCCAGCAAGACTTGGACCTAGATGCCCTGACTCTAAGTCCAGTGCTTATCTCTGAGAAATGCTGCTCCTTTGCGGAAACCTGGCATTTTCTCATTCCCGCCCAATTTTGCTTGAGAAAAGGGAAAGCACCCTGAGAGGAGGTAGCAACCTAGAACCAACCCCCTCCCCTGTTGGCTCTAGGTTGCTTAGCCTGTCAGCAGGTAAGCAGTAAATTTCACCCCTCTGTGCCTCAGTTGCCTTATTTGTAAAGTGAGGCTACTAAGACCTAGCCCCCAAAAGTGTTAAAGGATTAAATGAGATAAAGCTTGCTAACCCTCCAGCGCAGCACCCAGCAAGCGCTTCACAAAACATGGCTATTTACATAATGTGCAGCCCTATAGCAGAGAGAAACAGGGCCTCTTGTGGGGAAAGAAGGCAGAGAGGGAAGAGAAGGAGAGTGGAAAAGAATGGAAACAGGACCCAAGAGACTCACAAATGGTCCCAAGAAGTCACTTATGTCAGTGAATAAAAAAGACACACCGGCTGGGCACAGTGGCTCATGCCTGTAATCCCAGCACTTTGGGAGACCGAGGCGGGTGGATCACAAGGTCAGGAGATCGAGACCATCCTGGCTAACACGGTGAAATCCCGTCCCTACTAAAAATACAAAAATTAACCAGGCATGGTGGCGGGTGCCTGTAGTCCCAACTACTCGGGAGGCTGAGGCAGGAGAATGGTGTGAACCTGGGAGGCAGAGCTTGCAGTGAGCTGAGATGGCGCCACTGCATTCCAGCCTGGGCGACAAAACGAGATTCCGTCTCAAAAAAAAAAAAAAAAAAAAAAAAAGAACAACCCACCACAGTGGTCCCAAGCCCATCCGACCGCAAGCAGAGAACTTGAATGAATGACTGTGTGTGAGTGAGTGTGTGAGAGTGTGTGCGTGTGTAGGGAGGTTGGTAACACCAGCCCCTGAGGACAGTCTTCTCACGTCTACCAGTCCCTTCACATTCTTCTCCACACCTCACACACCCAGTGGGTCCTGCTTTGGTGCCTCCAGGCTGGGGCTGAGCCAGAGGAGGTTCAGGTTAGAGAATGAACTTGTCCAAAGTCACCAGGCAAGTGGCACCTGCAGAATTAGTACTCAGGTGATCTGACTCCTTATTTAGGACTGGTACAAGCCAGAAAACTTCCCCCAATATTCCCCCTCCCCATATGCTGACAGCTTGAGGGAGAGGTCCGATCCCACCAAGCAAGGTGGGGAGAGCCTGAGGTCTGGGCCAAGGGCCAATCTCCGATACCAGCTTCCATCTTCATTGCCCATATCCTCGAGCCTCCTGTAGCTCCCTCCCTGTCTTTGTCTCCTTTCAGACCTGCTGAGGGGCAGCCTGGGGTCTCAGCAGGGAAGCTAAAGGGGCGGGGAGGGAGCAGGCAGGAAAGAAGAGAGTCCTTCTGCAGGCTCAGGGAGCCGGCTTCAGTATGGACGACCGCCTCCCACTCCCCACCTCCCAGATGAGTCCAGCTCAACGCTCAGGTATCCCAATACCCCCCACATCCAGCAATCAGCCCCTGGCGGGGAGCAGCAGGGTGGAATTGGGGACTAGGGAGAGGTGGGTGCCTGGCCCCGGCCGCCCATACCCCGCGCCTCCCAGGACTGCAGACACCTGTTTATAGCCCTGGTCCAGTGAACCAGGGCTCCCTTCATACTACATCCCGAACCCCAGATGGCAGGGGCCGAGGTGGGGGCGCAGACCGTGACCCTGACCCTCCCTGTAATCCAGCTGAGCCCGAAGCTGGTCTGGGTGCGCCCTCAGACCTTCCCCAGGGGCCTCGATGGGGGCGGGTCTCTCCAACCCTCCTCCAGGTGCGCCCCGGCGCCCCCGCCCTCGTGCCCTACCTTGCGGAGGTGAGCTCCCTGGAGCTTCTTCATCTTCGAAGGCAGGTGGCCGGGGCTCAGCTGCTCCGGAGGGCAGAGATCGAGGGCACGAGAGATGGTCCGCCGGCCGCTGCGCCTTTGCCCCCGCGGCTCCCGCTCACCGGCTGGGGAGGGCACGGACGCAGGCGATGCCGTCTGGCGGCTGCGGGCGTGGAGCGCGGTCAGGACGCTGTGAACGCCTTGTCTGTCCCTGCGCAGCGCCTGAGGCTGGGGAAAGGTGCACGGCTGCGCCCGCGTAACACCCAGACAGACAACTGACGGACGGACGGCGGGGGGATGCGCGCGCCCCCGCACGCAGAGCTGCGGATTGGAGAGCCCTGAGCAAGTGGGGAGGGGAGTCAGCGACGGAAACCCTCAGCTTCCTGCGTGACCTTGGGCAAGCGACCTGCCCTCTCTGGGACTCCCTTTCCACAGCTGGGCCAGGAGGGAGGCCAGCCAGTAACAGCCCACCCCCCTGCATCTTCTTTGCTGTGCGACCTTAGGGGATAAGAATCTCACCTCCCTCACAGGAGTGTGAGCAATTCAGGAAGATGGAGCATAGCAAACATCTAGCACAAAGGGCCTGACACTTAGTAGGTGCTCAGTTAGCATTTATTCACTGACTGTGGGTTGCCCACGTCACCATTAGTCCAATTATTCAATCTATCAATTTTTATCGAGCACCTAAAATGTGCTAAGTCCTGAACTAAGTGTGCTATTTTCTCAGCCTGGAGAGGTAGGTGTTGTTACTCCTGTTCTACAGATGAGGAAGCTGAGGGACAGGGAAGTTAAGTTACTCAAAGTCACGGAGCTAATGAGTGACACCAGGGACAGAGTCAGGCTTCATGGACCTTTGGACTAGTAGTGGTCTTCAACTCTCCTCCTTTCCTTAAGATGAAAGGAAAATGGAGAGGTTTGGGTGAGCAGAAGGGACAGCAAGTGCCACAGTGTCACTGTGATCTGGGACTTAGATCATGAATAACTGGTTTCCTGTCCAGCAGCAGTATGGCTTCTGGAAAGTTCTAATTTCACATCTGTAAAATGGGCCATGAGCCAGCCCATGCATGGCTGCCTCAGAATGTCCTGAGGGTCCAGTGAGCCTGTAGTCAGGATGGGAAATGATGAGCTAGAGTGATGGCACACATTGGTTTGCTGCGACTGATTGATATACGCTACAGGACCAGTATATACATTACAAATTGTGCCATTTTCACCCTCGCAAGTGTGCCAGTTCAGACATTAATCATACATCTGTTTGGCTTCCTATCAGTGGACATGGTGGGGGAGACCTTTGGGGAGAGATGTGAATAAGGGTCTGCTCTCTCCCACCTCTGGGGCTTGAAAAAAGGTTGGAGGGGTTTAAGTCAAAGCATGGACTTGGGTAAAGGCCTGGCCAGGTTCCAATCCACCGCTCCCCCTGCCCAGGTCCTATCAAACTGCTCTCCCCTTTGAGCCTGGCCACAAAGGGCAGACCAGGGACTCTCCAGACCCAAGAGGAAGGAGTCTCCTCTGCCCCCTGCCTACTGACCCATATGGGACCAAGAGTGGCTGTGAGTGTGAAGAGAAGGAGTATTTATGGAGCCCTACTGTGTGCATTGTGAAGGATTTTTGCATCCAACATCTAATTTTTAATTATTTCCGACTGTCTGGGAAGACAGGTTTGTGCATCTGATTTTACACCTGAGGCAACTGTCCCATAGGAGTGAAGTCATGCACCGGGTATTGGGAATGAATCCAGGAAGACCGTGGGTCATGGTTGGGAGAGGCAGAAGCCAAGGGCTCCTGAATCCAAGGAGGCCCAGGCAGGACCCTTCCCCATCCCTTGTCCTGGGCTTGTTAATGCATCTTGTACAAAAGAGGCAGCAGCCTTGCTCAACCACTCTCTCCCAGTGGCACTTGGGTTTCACGAGGCCCTTTGGAAGGCACAGAGAGTCACAGGGAAAGTGAGCAGGGGTGAGAGAGTTGGCTCAGGAGCTGAGAAGCCTGGCCTCTTTATGGCCCTTTCTAGCAGCACCTGCTCCTCCCCCTTCACGGACCCAGCTCTGGGGGAGAAGAAGGGAGCAGGCCAGGACTTTAGCCTCCCTTGAGCAGACACACGAGGGGGTGAACACTGAGCCACCGTGGCAGTCACTGGGGTTGTGAGGTACAAACGGATCTAGGCTCATGCCTTTCAGATGGGGAAACTGAGGCCCAGAGGAGCAGGATTTGCAAAATCACTCAGTGATTCAGTAAAGACAGAGTCATGTCTATAACCTAGGAGTCTGACCTCACCCAGGCTCTGTCCTCTAGCTCGTACCTCTCTGCCATCGTCTTCTCCATCCCCACAGCCCTGGTGGGGAAAGTCAGCCCTTTCATAAAACAAACAAAACAACAAAACTCAAAGATTTTCTTTTCTTTTCTTTTTCTTTCTTTCTTTTTTTTTTTTTTTTTTTTTTTTTGAGACAGAGTCTTGCTCTGTCGCCCAGGCTGGAGTGCAGTGGCCGGATCTCAGCTCACTGCGAGCTCCGCCTCCCGGGTTCACGCCATTCTCCTGCCTCAGCCTCTCAAGTAGCTGGGACTACAGGCGCCCGCCATCTCGCCCGGCTAGTTTTTTGTATTTTTTTTTAGTAGAGATGGGGTTTCACCGTGTTAGCCAGGAAGGTCTCGATCTCCTGACCTCATGATCCGCCCGTCTCGGCCTCCCAAAGTGCTGGGATTACAGGCTTGAGCCACTGCACCCGGCCTTTTCTTTCTTTCTTTCTTTATTTTTATTTTTTTATTGAGACCAGTCTTGCTCTATTACCCAGGCTGAGGTGCAGTGGCTCCATCTTGGCTCACCACAACCTTCGCTTCCTGAACTCAAGCGACCCTCCCACCTCAGCCTCCCAAGTAACTGGGACTACAGGTGTGTGCCATCATGACTGGCTAATTTGTATTTTTTTGTAGAGACGGGGTCTTGCTATATTCCCCAGGCTGATCTTGAACTCCTGAGCTCAAGGGTTCTGCCTGCCTCCGCCTCCCAAAGTGCTGGGATTACAGGCGTGAGCCACTGTGCCCAGCCAAAACTCCAAGATTTTCTAAAAGACATTATCCACATAAATCAATCTACCCACAGAAGCTCCAATTTTATGATCATACAATTGGCCAGGAGTCTGGCAACCAAGCACATTTGACAATTGCTGTCACCACCGTCTCCTCTCCCCAGTTCCAGAGGGGTTTTGAATGATTCTTGGCAAAATGACTGCTTAGGAATCCAAATGGTAAATATTCACTCTCCCTTTCCCTCTTCTCTCCCTCTGTTCTGGTCTCATATCAAACCAGAAGTGCAGTGGAGATGTGTGTGTGTGGCTTAAGGAAAGTGTCAGATGAAATGTACTTCCTTTTATTATATAGGGAGATATTTTTAAATGTATATAAATAAACATGTTTAATTTGCTTAAATGTTCAGATTTTATCACTGTAGAGCATGTGTTTTGTCACACCAGGGAGTGACGACTGTGAAAAACAAGGTACCAGGCTGCTAGTCCATCTGGAGTGGTTCAGAGGAAGTGATCCCAGAGCTGCCTGGCTGGGATGGGATTGCCCTCCAAAGTTGCCCTGGCCGAGGCCAGCTGTGCTCCCCAGCTCTGCATCCCCCTGGCAGATCTTCTCAAACACTCAGGGCCAGGCTGATTTCCTCAGAGCTCCACTGTCCTCCTGTTCTAACCCCTGTATCTCTATCACAGTCCATTACACACACACGCACATACACGCACACGCACACACACTCTTGGCTGCTGGAACCCTCCTCTCTCAGAATACTCCATTCCCAACCCCGAGTCCCTCCCTAGAGTAGCGCTGCAACTGTTCTGCTCAGTCCACATCAATCTCTTGGCAATCAATGATGGGACTGGCTTTTCCACAAAACCGGTTCTCAGCGTAGGGTTAGGAGTCTATGGACTCCCTGAAATTGTATGTAAACAGTGTTGACATGCACAATTCTGATTTGCTAGAGGACATAAGCAGTCTGTGGGTCTTGGAGGGCCAGCACAAAGTCACCGGAAGCAAAGCAGCACGGGCCATTCCTGATAGGAGAGCTGAGCATCTCTTACCCCGGGGTGGCTTAGGATCTGACTAGACTTGAAGGGTCTCTTTCCTGAGCCATTACAGCCCCCCAGTCTCTGGTGGAACTCTGGGTGATGGGGAATCACTAGGCACCAGGCAGCAAGTTGCACCACTTGGAAGTTGTCTTAGATGAGTTTCCTTTTTCATGGGGCTGAACACCCATTGGTAGGTGATCACCAACCCAACCTGTGGGTCGCATCCAACCTCCTGATCTCCCATGTGGGCGACTGCTGCAGCTCGCCCTTTGATGTGGTAATGCGCCGCTGTGACTCTATCAGAGGAGTGACCACTGACCTGCTGCCAGGCAGAGGTCTTCCTAATGCGGAGACGGGCTTGTCCTCCTTCAGGTGGGTAGAACATCAGCCGAGCCTGCCAGCCTCCCACACTGGGATGCAGCAGCCCTGTGAGAGGCGGTTCAAAAACAAGCACTTATTATGTGCTGGGCCCTGAGCGAAACCCAATTCTAAGCTCAGTTAGACTATTTTATTTCCATTTGACACATGAGGAGGCCGAGGCTCCAAGAAGCTAAGTAACTTGCCTGAAGTCTCGCAGCTTGGAAGTAGTCACGCTGAAATCCAGGCCATCTGATGGCAAAACCTGCTGCTAAATACTGAGTCACAGAGGTGTGGCCCTCCAGCCTGAACATCCCAGCACTGCAGAGTGTGTGGAGTTCAGTGGGATGCTGGGAGGTGTGAGTAGGGGCCTCCTAGGTAGCAAAGTGGGGGCAGGGGGCAGGGTGGGGGAATGCCGGATGAAAGAAAATTCAAGGAGTTTCTTTGCTGTGGGGCTTGTCAGAGACTTTGATGTGCTAATGACCCACTGTGACTCTATCAGAGGAGTGGCTTCTGCCGGATTTCCCGAACCTACTTGACCAGAGTTATTTCTTTTTGGTAGACAACTTCCCCAATTTTACAGATGGTGAAATGCAGGCCCAAAGAGGGTAAGCAGTTACCCTAGGGTCGCAGAGCATATTTTTTTGAAGATCAGAAAACTCTATTCACTCCATGCCAGCCGCTTTTCACCAGCCCCTCTCCCTCTGCTCTTGGAACCCTGGTTCTCTCCCAAGCCTTAGGTGTCCACCATTACTAATGAAGGCCCACTGTCTCCCAGGCCACTGGTAGGAGGAGAGAGAGAAGTGCCTGCTGCACTTCAGGGGCCTGTGCCAGGCCAGGATCCACCTTGTGCACTGTTATCGTGGGAGCAAAGGGCGATGGCAGGCAGGCTGTACACAGTTTTTATGGCCTGGCCACCTCCCAGAACAGTAAACAGAGGGGTAAGCAGCTGGCACCGGAGCCCCCGGGGAGAGAAGGCCCCAGGTAGGAGACTCCCAAGAGTTCAAAAATAAAGTATACTTTCAGTTCATATTGCTCAAGTTCCTTTTCTCCTTTATTCCCTTCTTGGCCTGATCCACACTCGCTAGTCCTTTTCAGTCTCAGTTCAAACATTACCTCCTCCAGGAAGCCTTCCAGGATAAGCTAGGTGTGTGCTCTGCTCTCGCTGGATGCTCTGGCTCCCTTGATGCTTACAGCATAGCTCTGATTGGCCCTTATCCTGTTATATTAGTGTCGTCTGTGTGCATGGCAGTCTTCCCCACTGGACTGGGGACTTCTGAAGAGCAATCCAGGATCCCTGAAGTCAGACCCTGAGGGGGGCTTTGTAGCTTCTCTCCTGCTCCAGCTGCCCAGACCACATATACTCTGAATGCATTCTCCCCCTCTAGATCTTGCTCCCTTACCCTGGAGATGCCCTTCTCCGTAACCTTTCCCCTCCACGTCTTCCCAGGCCATGCCCTCACACCCCTCCTCCAGTCTAGGGGACAAGGACTATGTGCTTTCCAGGCCCAGCCATGCGTGGCACATGGGGGTGAGCAATGAATGTCATCTATTGAAAGAAAAACCTGAACTGAGCATACCTGAAAAATTCAGAAGACTGGTATGTTGAGTCTGATGATTCTGCTTACAGAATGGACTCACACACATTTTTACATAGTCTCATAGACCTACTCGAATAGTGTTCTGTTTTGATCTTTCAAATGTATTTTAAAGGTGACCTTCTCGTGGGCCTAAACAAACGGGAAAGGAATACACAATTGCTGGGGAAGGTGAGGATGATTTGTACTTCTCAAAAATGTTTCTTTAATGCTATGTATAATGATTTTTATACATTTTTGAAAAGAGAAGAAAAATTTATTCTTGAAGCTGCATCCAAGAGATTCCACTCTATATACAACACCTGTCCAGCTGTGAGCTCTGCTTGGTCTGGAAAAAGTCCTCTGGGGGCTCCCTGGGCCCTGATGGACAGCTTGGTGGGGGTGTAGAAACCAGGTAGGGTAGACTCTGCCCCCTTCTTTCCTCCCAGGGCCTCCCTCTCAATCCAGAGGCCTCACTGAGAATGATCATGAGGGTTGTGATTCTGCAACCCAGTGGAGCAGTCATCAGAGCCCAGTGCTATGGGTTTTGTGCTTAGCATCCAGCCTGGGGAGGGCTCAGCGCCCTTATGATGGGGGCCGGTAGAGGTGAGGCTGCAGGAAGAGGCAGTTGTGAGGTGACCACATTCCTCCCTCCTCAGGTCATGCTCTGCAAGCATTCGTCTTTTTTAGCTCCATCCCTTTTCTCCAGGATCAGTCTGGTCCCCACAGGAGCCTCCAGCTGCACCTCTGAACGTATGGAGGAGGGGGTAGGGCCTGAAGCCTTGTCTAGGCCCCTCCCCCAACAATTTGGGGCTTGAGATGCCCATGGGCGGTTGAGATCATCCACCCTGGACTGTCTTATCCCTCAGAGGTCTAGAACACAGGAGCTGGAAGGTCTTTATCCAACAGGCTTACTGCACAGATGGGCCAAGGGGATGCAGAGGGTGGATAGGTGACTGTCCACCATGTCCCAGAAGGTCAGGGCTGAGACTCGACCCAGACCTCCTGGGCCCACAGGAACCACACTCCCAGCCCCCAAGTCCCCAGGTCTCCTGGCGCACAGGCTGGGCATGGGGCTATGGCAGAAACTCCTCTTTGACAGGCATTGGGGAGGAGGTGGCCAGGAGGCTAGTGTTGCTGGGGCACAGGCCCCCCAGGGACGGCCCGGCTGGGGTGGCCGTGATGTCGTGGGCCGTCATTGGCTGTGGGGGCTGTTGCTGCTGCTGTTTCTTCTTGTTCACTTTGCGCTCCTTTGCCCGCCGGTTTTGGAACCAGATCTTCACCTGTGGGGTTGGAAGACAGAGATGGAGTGGGCAGCGGGGAGAGAGTGAAGGAGAGAGCACAAGAAGGAGAGATGAGGACAGTGAGCCCCTATTTCTCCATGCGGCTTTGTGGCTTATCTCCTTTCCAGCCTCCCAGACCACATGGACCCTGAATTCATTCTCCCCTTCTAGACCCTGCACCCCTACCCTGGAGATGCCCTTCTCTGTAACCTTCCCCCTTTCCATCTTCCCAGGCCATGCTTCTTCCAGGAAGCCTTCCCTGTTTTCCCTGTGACTGCTCCCCTAATGTAAATAGCATGTGCACCTTCTACAGCACTAATCATAGCCTGCTGTAGCCTGTGGCTAATCAGATCCCCTTACCCCTGCCTTTGGGGGCAAGGATATTGGTTTTGTTAAGGGAGGGTGCTGGTAGCACCTCAGTTTCTGCTGTGCCGTGTGACAATGGCCTGGAGACTCAACCTCTCTGTTTTCCTTCTACTGAGCTCTGTCATCTGCCTGGCAGCCTAGAGACCAGAGTCCTCGCACTGCTCCTATGGCTGAGATAGGATGACAGACACACCTGCCGTTCAGTGAGCCCCAGATTGGCAGCCAGCTCAGATTTCCGCCGGATTGTGATGTAACGGCTGTAATGAAACTCCTTCTCCAGCTCCAGGCGTTGGTGGTCAGTGTAGACCACGCGGTACTTGTCCTTGGTCCGAGTCTTACCTGAGAAGCAGAAGAAGCCGGGAAGGAAGGTGAGTTGGGAGGAGGAGGCTGCAAAAAAGGCCCAGGCAGGACCCCTAGGAGGAAGACAATCCAGGTTCCCTGAAGTAGGACCCTGAGCTGGGGAAAGACATATACCCCAGGCTGAGGGAAAACAGTCATTTCCCAGACTCAGACCCACAGACTCACAGTCTGGGAGGCAAGTGCTCCTCCCATGCCCACCAGGGAGGCAGTGAAGTGGGGAAAGCAACAAGGTCAGGGTTAAACAGCAGGCTGCTGATGGAGCTGCAGCTTCAACCCAGGTCTCCTGACCCAGAGCCCCATTCTGAAGGCCAGCTCCAACAGCTTTAAACCAGCAGCTTCCAGATGTGGCTGCACAGCAGCCATTCTCCAGGAGCTTGTGAAGAACACAGCTTTGGCGCATCCCTGACCAGTTAATCAGAAAGCCTGGGGGTGGAATCTGCATTTTTAACAAACTCTTCAGGTGGTTTTGACTCTGTGGTCAGATATCAGATGGGTTTGAATTCTGGAGACACGGAGGGGATACTGGGCAGGCAAGAGTGATTAAGACTAATGAGATGGCAGCTGCTCCTTCCTCCTGTGCAAGAGAAGAGAGAAGGGAAGAGCCACTACAAGTAGAGGCGGAAGCAGAAAGAATCTGAAACTGTCCCAGGTGTGGGCTCCCTAGTTCCTTCCCAATGGCTGGGGATGGCCTCAACATCAGTCAAGGAGGACTGGGGCTGCTGGTGGACGGTGGACCCCTAGGACCTGTCAGTTACCTCAAAGGTTCTGGCTCACGATACCAAGCTCTGAACTGGGCCTGCACGAGGGGCTGCAGGCTGGTCTGCCCAAGCCGTCCACACTTCCCTCTGTGTCCAGGCACCGGGCAGGAGAGATACAGCTCATCCCACAGATCCTCACTGAGCTCCTGCTGTGAGTCAAGCACTGGGCTACAACACTGAGCAAAATAAAGCGCCTGTCCTCATGATGCTTAGGTTCTAGGGAGGGAAATGGATGAAAAGAAAAATAAACATATAAAATATTTGATACACTAATTGATAAGTGTTTCAGGAGAAAAGGAGGCAGGGAAGGAGGATCAGGAATTTAGGGAGGAGACGGGTTGTGATTTTAAATAGAATGTGCTGTTGAAGGCCTTCCTGAGAAGGGGAATTTCAGCAAAGCTCTAAAGGAGGTACAGGAAAGAGTCATGCAGGGCC